>NC_057801.1:276050917-276197722 GCF_018294505.1 Triticum aestivum
GAATGCAACTAAAATTGCCAAAAAAAAAACAAATTTGATCATATTTTCAAATAACAAATTTGATGATATTTTCTAATAATATATTTAATGATATTTTCATATTCATAAATATTTTTGAATGACAAATTTGATGATATTTTTTAAAAAATAATACTATTTTTATAAAAAATATTACTGTATCATATTCATATTCATTTTCTTAAAAATTATTAGATGCAACAAAAAATAATAATAATAAAAGATTACTAATGGCTCACCTCTGGCTGGTGCGCCATTGCTATAAAAAAAGATTTGATTACTAATGGCGCACCTCTGGCTGGTGCGCCATTGCTATATAAAAAAAGATTACTAATGGCGCACCGACAGGGGGTGCGCCATTGCTATCTAAAAAAATATACTAATGGCGCACCGCTGTGGGGTGCGCCATTAGTAAACTTCCCCCCACACTAAATCCTCAATCTCTCACATTTCTCTCTAATCTCTCCCCCTGCCTCATCTCACCCGCGCCAGACCACCACCGACCACCACCGCCCCCGTGCTCGCCGTCCCGGGCCGTGCTCGCTGCCCCCTCAGTGCTCGCCATCCCCGAGCCGAGCGCCGCCTCCCTCGCCGTCCCCCCTCCGCCCGCGGCCGGGTTCGCCACCTTGCGTCCGGCCTCTCTCGTGCTCTGCGGATTCCTCAGCTTCCTCAACGTCTTCGCCTTCCTCCTCACCGTCGGCGCCGAGCAGTGATGCAGCACCGTACCCCCCCTCGACCCTCCCACCCCTCCTCCTCCCCTTGCCCCCCGCCTGCGCCGGGGCTGACGTCCCCTTCTCTGTCTCACATGGCAAGGTAGTGCCGGATGAGTACGACGAGCGCTCCTACTGCCTCTACGACACCGACGCCTCCACCATCTATGGCGTCTGCGCCTTCTTCACGCAACTGTTGGTCTCCGGCGTCACCCGCTGCCTCTGCTTCGCCGTCTTCACCGTCTCCTAGTGCGCCTCGCTCAAACCCTAGATCGATCTCGTTCAATCTCAAGAGCACATTTGATCTGTCCAGTCTAATTCGACAGTACCAGCAAGCCTTTGCATTCTCGAACTCAGGAAACAATAGCTTTGAGTTCAGTGTACTAGTATGAACACAAGTGTTGGTGGCAGCACTACACTTCATCATTTGCATTAGTAATGTATGGGTGAGAGAAACACCATTTGAATGGGAAAGGGAATTTCAGTCCAAGTTTTAATTGTCAACTGGGTATTCATGGATGTTTTGTTCCTAGGCTTCTCAGATTTTGACTGCATGCACTAAATTCAGAGTTCAGTGCAAGCTAAAACAGGGCATAATCATTGTGACATGCTCCAGATTATAAAGTAGGAGAAGAGAGAAACGATTTATTAGCAAATACATATAGCTGCAAGAAAATCTCTTTTGATTGCTGACTGCACAATCTCAACTATACATCTCTGAAAATATATTGCTCTTGTTCTTGGAAATTTAGAGCTGCTGTGGTCCTGCTCACTTGATTGTGTAGCATAGATGTGTAGGTAAGAATGCAAACTGAACCATGCTATTAGGCTTAGAGATGCTCATCCCAAATAACAATGATCACAATTGTGCAACATATGTGCAATTTTGGCCACTGACTATAACAAATTGTTTGAAATATAGACCACTATGTGCATTCAGCAAAAACTCTGTACATCCCTCTGGCTGAGGAATAACTCTAGTGAGTGATTATTGCTATGGGCTTGTAACAAGTACCTGCATAACCTGATGGTTATTTATGCCTCAAGTACTGCAATATATGTGGGTCATTTTTGCCTCAAGTACCTGCATAACCTGATTGTTATTTATGCCTCAAGTACCTGCATAACCTGATGGTCATTTATGAGTGATTCTTGCTATGTGGTTTAAGCATTTAAAATTGAGATGTAAACTAAAGGAGTTTGTAATTTGTAGAAGCTGTAGCATACTCCAATAAGTGATAAGTGCACTCCCTGAAACTGTTGTATATACTGTCATAAAGTTTAGCAAGAACTGGGCATCAACAGTGCTACTCTAGTATCTAGTTGGGGAGGGACAAATGGACATGGCATCACTGTAGCTGTACTGCACAACAAATATTAGTCTTAGGATTAACACTCCTCATATGAGATGAGAGGATTTTTTAAATAGCTTCTTGCAGTTTTGAAAATTCAGTTTATTTGGTTACTGAAAATTCAGTTAATTCAGTTAGGCACACAAATTTCAGAACTTTTGTGTGCCCTAGTACTTGGTGTTTGTAGAAAACCAGGAGTGTCAATGTGTAGGGTGTTGCTTTATTCTATCATCATTTGTAACTATGTTGCAAATAAATTGTTCCTTCTTCTGTATTTGACAAGTAATGACTGTTGATAAGCTGAGGCGTGGATTAAGCTGTTTCTTTGTTGTAACATACTGTATATCACTCCATAATGAAATACAATACATATTGATGTGCTTTGTAAAACTTGTTCATGTACTGAACTACTAATGCCTTGTGATGCTCAGAATTACTTGTGATGCCTCTGAATTACTTGTGATCACATTGAGAAAGACTTGTAAAGATGATGATCATCTTTTATAGAAAACAATTTGTGATGGTTTTGCTAGTTTGCTGGGTTTTGTCTCCGACCATCGTGTCATGATGATTGTGCAGGTACCCCGAGAGGCCCTTGAGTTTGCCGGAATGTCGATTAACTTCCGTTCCGGCAAATTCGGGTACTCCATATGTCCTATTTTCAGCAAAGGTCATGCTAAAATTTTCCGTGAATTTTAGCATGACTTTGCTAAAATAGGACATATGGGGTACTTGCGACTAATGCATGGGCCGGGGTATCTTAGTAATTAATTAAGTAGGATCAACTGCCCCGCCATTCTTGCTGCATTAAACCATAGGTGGAAATAGAGCCAAGTGATTAGGCCCAACCTAAATGATGAAAACTTAACTTAGCATTTAGGGTGCCTCGGCGTCGGCAAACCCTAAATGATAAAACCTTGGCTTTTAGGGTGCCTCGGTGTCAATGAGAACCTAAATGATGTACGCTTAGGATTTTAGGGTGCCTCGGCGTCGACAAACCCTAAATGATAAAAGCTTAGCTTTTAGGATTCCTCAGTGTCGACAAACCCTAAATGATGAGACCATGATCTTGTTCCTTGACAATAACCAACTTTTTGACCAATTTGTTTTCCTATTTAGAGCGAAACATGGCCCACAACGATGAGGCCGGCGGTTCGGGCGGCAAGCAATTCTGGGAGCTGTCCCAGGAGATGGAGGAAGAACCTCACCGCTATGAGGACGCCGCGGAAGACACCGATCCTGACTACACAACCCCTAGTGGCGTCGAGGATGACACCACTGATGGTGCCACCGAGGATGCCACCACTAATGATGGCGGCGCACACACAGATGGCAGCCAACCGAAGAGGCAACGGAAGGACCGGCGCCCGAGCGTGCTCGACACCGTCAAGGAGGAATTTACTGAAGTGAACTCCGACAGGCATCCGACGGTGCCCAAAGAAGTAGTCAAGGGGTACTCGGTTCAGCTCGGGTACATTCTCCGGAGCACCGTCTCGATCAACACCAAGAACCTAAGGCATAAGGACCGAGGGAATTTGCGTAGCCTCCTCTTCACGAAGCTGCACGTACGATACAAGTTCCCCGCTGACTTTGCAAACACATGCCTCTCAGGGAATAAAGTGAACAGTGCCACCCTCACGAGGATGAGCACGGCTCTGTCTACTTGGAGAAGCACGGTGAAGGCAATGATTGAAAAAGGTGATAGTTATGAGAAGATCAAGGCGAAATATCCTTTGATCAGCGAAGATGACTGAAAGGAGTTCAAGATCAAGTGCGAGAGCAGCGCAACCTCCGAATCAAGTCAGTGGGGGAAAGAAATGTGGCAGTTGAACTTAGGGGTCCACCAACTCGGCCCCGACGGTTACAGAGTGGCGGAGCCTATATGGGACAAGGAGGACACGGAGCATGCCGAGCAAGGCCTACCGCCCCGCTTCGAGAAATACCGTGACAAGCAGACCAGGAACTTTCTCAGGGCCCGGTACAAGGAGGACCCGGTAAGAAAGGAGCTTACCACGGATCCGAAGACCAGGGCGCTTGAGCTTGTTCTGGTAAGGAATACACCCCCGTGTAATTAGCTCCATATGATTGCATTCTAATTAATCCCCAGTATTTCTAAATGGTTCACGTTCCTTCCACAGGACGCTGAAAGCAGTAGCGCGGGGTCGTCTCAGAGCTCCCATTTCGACACCCCTTTAAATAGGGCGTTGAACATAATGAAAAACAAGGATAAGCTCAGTAAGCCGTCATCAGCTGGTCCTGTGGCCGACAAAGGCTTGTCCACAAAATGGTTGTCATACTATACCGCTGGTGGGCGAAAGGAGAAAAAGACCAGCTTGGAAAGCCAGTCGCGCGAGGTTGAAGCACTCAAGGCACAAGTGGCGCGAATTCCGGAGATTGTCCAAGAGCAAGTGCAACAAAAACTGGGAACGACGCTCACCGCCATGGTGCCTACGTTGATTCATGGGCTGACGATGTGGATTGCGGGCGGCCAATAGGGGCCTCCCCCGGTTCCCAGCTTCATGGCCAGCAACTTGCACAATGGGCAGGCGGCGCCATTGGTGTCTCCGGCGGAGGCGGTATTCGTGTCTCCGGCGCCGGCACGAGCATTGGAGCTTAATCCACCCAGGTGTACGCCGGCCGGCACCTCTCTAGCAAGCGTCCCCTCCGTTAGTTGCATGCCCACCGTTGGCGGTGCCTCGACATTAGCCGAGCTCGACGACATCACGATAAGTAAGTATCTCGGCCGATGACTTCATCTCCTTGCCTTTGACTGGGCATCCCTGACGCCCTACATGTTTTCGCAGGGTGCCGCCGACGTTCCTTGCACTTCCCTACACTTCATGGGCGGTGAGTTGGTCGATGTCGCCAAGGGCAGAATCATTCAACCAGGCAACCCCGTGTTCCACAATAATCCGATGCCACCCACAGTGTATAGGATTGAACTGGTTCAGGTGCTGCCAGGCTGCGACGAGCTGTTACCTTCGATTCGACCTGCTGGGGCTGACGAAGATGATGAGATGACCCTCAGCGCCTACGTAAGCTGGCCCTTGCTTTGGCTGAAGATCCAGATTCGTTTGGGGGCGGGGGACACCACCCCACAGACAAGACCGCCAGTCGTGCCGGCGCCAAGCCATGGCAAGAACGCCGCAACGCTACCGGACATGCCGGACATCCCTATGGCACAGGATCCGGACATGCATATGGCACAGGATCCGGACGACAACGACAACGACGACAGTACATTTACCAATGTCGATAAGTACTTTGCCGAGCATGGGTACGGTGATGAGTACTGCGGGCCTCCTTCTCAAGAACCCAACCAAGACGACCGCGATCTAGCTGGTACGGCGGAGAAACCCAATTGCAACAAGCGTCGTCTGGTGTTTAGTTCTCAGGAGACGCCTCCAGCTTCCACCTTCATCGAGCCTCAGATAGCTGAGATGTGAAATATTATCAGCCCCAACACGCTCAAGAAGGTGGTCTGTGAGCAGAACTCGGTCCCATTACAGCAGATCAAGAAGAAGGGACGGAAACGAAAGACTAACAAGGGCGCCGGTGCGAGCCAGCCGGCACCGAGTACGATCTGTGCTCAGGACGGGCCACCTTCACCTAAGGATATCTCGAGGAGGGTGCATGTGCCGGGTAGGGCGATGCTATCGACAAATATGCTCAATGCCGCAACCGGTGCTATGCGGAGTCTGCATGACAGTGTTCTTTCTTTGGAGAATCGGCGTCTCTCCCAGAATGATGTGGCATACCCGGTTTTCGTGGCCAAGGTGCCAGAGGACAAGGGAGTTGTGGATGGCGCCATCGGGTGTACGATCGTCCTGCGGCTTGATGACATATTTGCTATGTTTAACCTTCATCCGCTGCACTACACGTTCATTCGGCTGTTTTCGCTGAGTATGGAGATGCGCATCATTCGAGACAAGACCCCGTACATCAGATAGTCGACCCCTTCTACATGCGTGCCAAGATCTTGGGCAGCGCTGGGAACCAGCAAGTCGCGAGTTCACACCTCGAAGGCATCATTCTGGCAAACCCAGATAAGGATAACTTCCTCATGCCTTACTTTCCCCAGTAAGTCATCCCCTCACCGCCCCGTAACATATGATTTCTTAGATTTCGATCGTTCCTTTTTTCCTAACATTCCGTGTTCTATGCAGTGGCACACATTGCACACTCATCCTCTTAAGCCCGAAATATTCCATGGCCACGTATTTCTATCCGGACCGTGACTCGAAGATAGACTACACATATATCAAGAAAGTTCTTGATGATGCTCTCCCCGGCTACGCCACATCTGGAGGCACCTTTAAGAGGCCAGTTCGTAGGTACGGCAGGCACTTGTTCACCTATAATACGATGTTCCCCTGCGTCAAGCAGCCGCCTGGCGGTCAGAAGGATGCCTACTATGCCCTCCATCACATGCGGGCGATCATATGGGACCATAATCACCTTCTGCTACCAAATAATGTCAAAGATTGGGCCGCAAGCTTGGAGGCAATCCAAGACGTGGACCTTCGACAAGAATTCTTTCGCATCCAGTCGGAGTTTAGAGAAATCATCCATCAAGATGTCCTTCGTACCTCGGGCAGTTCTACCTCAGATATCAACCGTCCAACAGTGAGATTGACACAACGCTACAAATGCAGGCCGACAACGCCCGCGACTTCATGACCTTCACGAAAGACGGCGACTTCATCCACGCTCCGGTCCCATGAGTCGAGTCCAAAGTAGTGATGCTATGTGTAGTTCTGAAACATCGATTAGCTCATGTTGTAATTAAACTTTAATGAACTTGTATGTCTCTTTGGTTTGGACAGTCGTTCAACTTAGATGTAATCGATGCTATTTATTAGTAGGACCATGAATCGTGCTATTAATGTCTAGCTTTTCTCTTCCGATCCTTTTGTTGCATACTTATATATTGCCTATGTATTGTTTGTTGTTTGGCTTGTGCATAGAGATGCCGTCGTATGTCGTGTACAAGGGTAAGGTTCCCGGAGTCTACGACGACTGGGAGGAGTGTCGGAGATAGGTTCACCGTTTCAGCAGTAACAGTTACACAGGGTATACCACTAGGGCGGAGGCGGAATCTAGATACGCCCGCTATCTAGCGGGAGAGAGGAGGGAGCGTTGGAGGAACCGGATGAAGACCAGTTTCATCGCGATGATGCTCATCATGATGACCGCAGCTCTTTGCTAGGTGATGGTAGTTTAGATGATCGATATCAACTTGTAATGTGAAGACAAACTCGCTACTCGCGGTCTTGAGACTTGTAATGTTCAATCTTTGTTCGGTCTTTTGAATTCGGAGACTAATATGATGAATCAAATTCGGAGACTAATCTTCTATTGTATTCGATGAATCTGCTGTTGCTGTGTGGTGCTGTCTATATTCTGTCCAATAATATATTTTGTAACCTGTGCAAAAATCAGAAAAGTAAAAAAAACTAACAATCATACTAATGGCGCATCACCCCAAAGTGCGCCATTAGTATGCCAAAGGATACTAACGGCGCATCACCCCACACTGCGCCATTAGTATGCCAAAGCACATGGGTAAATATGGCCCCCTGGGATACATACTAATGGCGCATGTTGGTCTATACTAATGGCGCACGGCGTGGTGCGCCATTAGTATACCAGATACTAATGGCGCAGCAGTGGTGCGCCATTAGTATTTAATACTAGTGGCGTGGTACTAGTGGCGCACCAGTAGTGCGCCATTACTAGGAAAAACTGGTGCGCCACTAGTAGGCCTTTTCCTAGTAGTGAAAGAAGTGCCTCGTTATTACGCTAATTATTCCTCCACCTGAAAGCAGGGACGCACCGGACGGGTCACCAGTATTTCACGAAAAAACGTTTCCCCCTGACTGCTGGGACCCACAGGACGAGCCACCGTATTTCGCAAAAAAACGCCCCCCCCCCCCGCTGTCAGCTCGGACCCATCGGAAGTGCCTCCTTATTATGCACAAAAAAATGAATACCCCCCTGCTAGCTGGGACCCACCTTGGTGGGAGGCTGACTTGTGGGCCAACTAAGTTGACTGGGACGGAGGCCTTTGTCAACTTTAGTCAATATATGAACGATTCTAGCTCCAGTGACCATACGATGTCCATCCAACGGACGTAGTGCTTCTTCAACCTCTGATCTTCTTGCTCCAGCCGCCCAGAGAAGCACCGGTTGTGCCGTCGTCCACCGCCCTGGTGCTCTCGTTGCGGCGTGGTCAATGTGGTCAAGGAATGGCTTCCATCGGACGTGGAATGTACGTGGAGAGGCTGGCAGCTGGGTCCACGGCCGCAGCAAGGAAGTGCCTCCTTATTACGCGCAAAATAATTATTCCTCCACCTGACAGCGGGGACCCACCGGACGGGCCACCATATTTCACAAAAAAAACGTTTCCCCCTGTCTGCTAGGACCCACCAGCTACATCTTCGCACGCAAGGAAGTGTGTCAAAAAAAAACGATTCGCCCCCCTGACTGCTGGCACCCACCAGCTACATATTCGCACACAAGGAAGTGCGTCCGGGCAAAAAAAAAAGATTTGCCCCCCCTTACTGCTGGGACCCACCAGCTACATCATCGCACGCAAGGAAGTGGCTGACAGTCGGGACCCACCTGGTGGAAGCGTACGTAGCGTTGTCATTCTGGTCGCGAACGTGTACGTACATATATACTGGTCGATTTAGAGGTGCGCATGTGTCATAGTAGGGGCGTGCACGTAGCATGTACATGTACTTACAGCGGCCAGGGTGCAAGAAAGAAAATACGGCCATGTATGTGTACATACGGGTGAGGTCTCGAATGCCTACTCGCGCCTACGTACGGCCAGGGCTCATGTACATGCCTGGGTCGGAACGGAGAAACAGCGTCGTCGTCGTGTTCATGGGGAGGCAACGGAATGTGTCATGTTCATGGGGAGGCAACGCAATGCGTCGAGTTCATCGGGAGGCAACGGAACGCATGGGAGCCAACCAGCTGGGTCGGAACGGAATGCGTGGGCGTGTTCATCGGGAGGGCTTGGATGGAACAGGCAATGTAAACGAGGCCTAGCGTACCGCACAACGGAGGAAACGGACCTCCTACATTCGGAACGGGGTCCTGTTGATCGGGAGGGGTGTGGCGTACCGCAAAACCGAGGAAACGGAGCTCCTACGGTCGAAACGGGGGTCCTGTTGATCGGGAGGGGTGTGGCATACCGCAAAACGGAGGAAACAGACCTCCTACGGTCAAAACGGGGGTCCTATTGACTGGGAGGGGTGTGGCATAGCGCAAAACAGATGAAACGAACCTCCTACGGTCGAAATAGGGGTCCTGTTCATCGGGAGGGGTGCGCAAAACGGGACTCCACGGGATACTGTTCATCTCCACCGTCAACCTCCTCCAACCTCCACGGGCTACCGTCGACCTCCTCCAGCCTCCACGGGCTCCTGTTCATCCAGCCTCCACCGCGCGCTACTCCATCGGCTACTGTTCAACCACCCCTCCACGGGCACCCCTCCATCATCTACTGTTCATGCAGCCCTCCTCACCACGGGGTCCTGTTCAACCACCCCTCCACGGGCACCCCTCCACCGTCTACTGTTCATCCATCCCTCCACGCCACGGGGTCCTGTTCATCCAGAGGCAACGCCACCACTCACTATTCATCCACCCCCCCACAACGCTCACTGTTCATCCAATCGATCCGCTTCAGTTAGCAGCAGTAGCGACGGAATCGCTCGATCAAGTTCAGTTAACAGCCATCAATTGATCGCTCGGGTTCAGTAACGCGTAGCCTAGAGTGCAATTGATCGGGTTCAGTTAGAGCCCAATGCCTCGCTCGGGTTCAGTTAGAGCCAACGCCTCGGACGTGTACGAGAGAAACGCGCATCGCTCAGCCCCGACCTCCCACCATAACCAGTAACTCCCCAAAATTTTCCTCCCCCTCGCTTTTACCACAGTTTTTTCTGTCATGGACGACCCAAAGAATGTCATGCAGCTACGTCTCCGGCCCGCCAGGACGAAAAGCCCATTTTCTGTCATGATTCTTTGTCATAGAAGTAGGAGCCCACCACATCTATGATGATACCGGGTTTTGTCACAATTATCGTCATAGAAGTGTCATATGTATGACAGAAAAAAGAAATCGTTCGTCCCTAAATGTCACGGATGTGTCTTTTTTTGTAGTGCATGATACCACCGGATTTTTATGAGGAGAGAAGTTGAAGAGAAGACAACATTCATTACCCCGTGTGGTACGTATTGCTTTTTACGGATGCCTTTCGCGTTGAAGAGTGTTGTCTCAACATTTGCAAGAGCAGTACAAATTAGATTTGAGCCCCAGCTACATAGAATTATGGAAGCTTATATGGTTGACATAGTGGTCAAAACTAAGGACAAGGCAACACTTGTACAAGATTTGGAAGAAACGTTTGCAAATCTGTGCAAGGTCAACCTCAAGCTGAACCCTGAGAAGTGTGTCTTCGGCGTTCAGTCCGGCAAACTTCTCGGGTTCTTTGTGTCACAGCATGGGATCGAGGCGAATCCAGACAAGATCAAGGCCATTGACCAGATTGCAGTGCCTAGGCAGATCAAGGATGTGCGTGGGCTCACTGGATGCGTTGCCGCCATGAGAAGATTCATTTCCAAATCTGCTGAACGTGCCCTTCCCTTTTTCAAAATGTTTAAAAAGGCGGGCCCAATGGAATGGACCCCAGAGGCCGAAGCAGCGTTGCAGGCCTTAAAGAAATACCTCTCCTCCACGCCGATACTGGTTGCGCCTAGACCACAAGAGCCAGTGCTGCTGTAACTAGCGGCAACGAATCAAGTCGTCGGCACCGCGCTAGTAGCGTAGAGGGAGGTTGATGAAGGGGCTGTGGAAATGGCAGGACTGGCGGATGGTAAGGCAGAGCTCCCCCCAGCAAGGCCTAGTACTGGCAAGGCGAGGCCCCCGGCAGGGTCCGGTGCCGGCGGGACAGGGCCTGCGCAACCAAATGAAGTGGTGCTGAAGAAGAGGATGATGAAGCACCCGGTTTACTTTGTCAGCTCCCTCTTGCACGGGGCTAGGTCAAGGTACTCCGGTGTGCAGAAATTGCTATTCGGCCTCCTTATGGCCTCGAGGAAGTTGTGTCATTACTTCCAAGCGCACGAGATCACCATTGTCACTCACCTCCCGTTGCAACGGATACTGCATAACCCGGACGCAACCGGGAGGATTGTGGAATGGGCCTTGGAGCTGTCAAGCTTTGGTTTGAAGTTTAAAAGTACTTCGACGATCCAGAACCGAGTCTTGGCAGAGTTCATTGCAGAGTGGACCTCGACGCCCGATGAAGAGATCCAGAGGACCACTCTTCCTGGCAAGGAAACTAGTCACAACTAGATTATGTACTTTGATAGGGCTTTCTCGCTGCAAGGCGCTGGTGCTGGTGTGCTGATCGTCACACCCACCGAAGAGCACCTCAAGTATGTGATCAAGATGCACTTTCCCAGGGAGATGTCATGGAACAACACTGCAGAATACGAGGGGTTGCTTGCCGGTCTCAGGATCGCGACAGACCTCGGGATCAAGAAGCTCATCGTCAGGGGTGATTCACAGCTTGCCGTCAGGCAAGTCAACAAGGATTATCAAAGCCCATTGATGGAAGCTTACGTAGATGAGGTGAGGAATCTGGAGGAGCGTTTTGACGGTATACAGCGGAGCATGTTCCCCGAATGGAGAACGACATCGCCGACTACCTGTCGAAGCGTGCTGCTTTCAAACTACCTGTGGAACCAGGTACTTTTGTGCTTTGGTTAACTCAACCATCCATTGAACCATCGATAGAGCAGAACAAGCGGAGGAAATCAGGCCCCGGCAAGTCCTTTCCCACCGAGCTCCCAGGAGCCGCTGGAAAGATGTTGCCGTGGAAACTAAGCCTGCCATAGGGCAACCGACTCCGACAGGGCGTCAAGCCCTGGCCGTAGAGACAGCCGCTCCCATGGCAGTGGAAATGCGTTTAGTCCTTGATGTCGAGCCCCAGGCTCCGGAATGGGCACAACATATCGCTCGATTCCTCCAAATAGGGGATCTTCCTGAGGAGCAGGAAGAAGCGGAGAATGTAGCCCATCGGTCTGCCATGTATCAATTTGTTGACAACATTCTGTACAGACAAAGGCCAAACTGTGTGAAATTGAAGTGCATTCCCCCGGATGAAGGACTTGGGCTGTTGGCAGAGATACATGGAGGCATATGTGGCTCCCACATAGGGTTGAGGGCCCTTGCAGGCAAGGCCTTCCGGCAGGGTTTCTTCTGGCCCACTGCCCTCCAGGATGCAATAGCACTAGTAACCAAGTGTGAAGCGTGTCAGTTCCATTCAAAGAGCTTCATTAGCCAGATCAAGCCCTTCAAACAATCCATCTCTCCTGGCCATTTTCGGTCTGGGGGCTTGACATACTGGGCCCTTTCCCCCGTGCTATCGGGGGCTTTGAGTACTTTTGAGGTGGAAGCAGTGAGGTAGGTGACAGCACAATCAGCCATCAAATTCTTCAAAGGGCTAGTCTGCCATTTTGGTGTGCCAAACAGAGTCATCAGCGACAACGGCATGCAGTTCACAAGCCGCACCTTCATGCAATACATCCAAGACCTCGACAGTAAGGTTTGTTTCGCTTCCGTGGCACTTTCGGATATCGGGTTCCGGCAAAACCCTTAAGGTTTGAACTTTGGGGTGCGCACGAAGATTTATTTCCGAGGTTTACACTGGTTCGGGCCATCATTGTGGTGTAATACCCTACTCTAGTGTGTGTGGTGGTGGATTGCCTGTGGGGCTGATGAAGAACAGTACAGAGGAATAATAGCCTCGCGAGGGGTGTTCATGAGCTGGCGCGGTGTTCTACTTGGGGTGGATTTAATCGTCCCCCGATGAGATGCCCTTCCTACTGTGGTGGCTGTCTCTATATATAGAGGCCCTGGCCCTCTTCCCAAATATTGAGCGGGAAGGGAGCCAACAACGGACATTTTGAAGGGGAACAACTAGTACAAGCTATCCCGACTAAAGTTGGTCTTCGACTGCCAAAGGCACTGGCAATGACACTGTCTTCGGCTCCACCGTGACCTCCATCCTGCCGCTCTATTGGTCTTGGTCTTGTTGCACCGATATGGTAACCTTTGTTTGATGCCTCGGTACTCTACGCCTGCGCTTGCCCCCTTTGTACCAAAGAGGAAACGAGGACGCTGCACCGGCTGGCGCCCTCTTGGCGCCTGCCTGGTCTCGATCGTCATGGCTTGTGTCATGAGCACCTCGCGAGGTACCCCTGCATTGATCTCTCCGCCTCCTCGCGAGCCTGCCTGGTGAGGCCGCCCCTGAGGAAGCCTTGCGTCGTACGCCCCATGAGGCTTGGCCCCTCGCGAGGGTATTGAGCTTGGGTTGATGAAGACGGGCCGTACTGGGGCACTGCTTGAGCCACGCTGCAGGCCCCAGGCAGGCAAGTGTGGGCACCCCCGTTCCCAGAACCCCGACAGTAGCCCCCGAGCCCAAGGCGCGCTTGGACTTGGCTTAGCAGCGAAGCCAAAGGGCAAGTGTGGAGCGCCGTGGGCCCCAACGGCCTACGGCCTTGGTTGCTGCATGGCGGCTGATTGGACGTGGGCGTCTCCACTTCCCCACACTGCCTCGGTAACTGCCTGACTTGACGAGTCCCTGCTGCATGCAAGAAGAGTCATGAGTACCTGCGATCGTGGAGGCCGACGGTTGGCCTCCTCTGGACTATAAGTACAGAGAGGCGCGAGCCCCTGCAGTCCATCTGCTCTGCTCGCTTCTTCTTACTAGCTCCCCCTCCATCTCACCGCCAATGGCACTGATCCGCAGGTTCTCAGCCGAGGAGAAAGGAAAGGCCCCCCGGGAGGGGCCCGACCCGCTCCCGTCGAAGAAGCGGCCGGTCCCTGGCCGCCACGACGAGGTCGCAAGGCTGGAGACATCGAGGCCTTGCTAGGAGCAGCCACCTCCTAGGTTTCCCCAACCTCTGTACACCCGGGTTGAGGGCTCTGGAGAAGAAGATGCCAAGTGGCGCCGCCCGCGCCGCCGGCGACACCGACGAGCTATGGCAGTGCGCGCCGTTGCTCCCGGAGTCCACGCCGCGGACTCCTCTCGCAAGCTCGTGCTCCACGCTGCAATGCCTCCAGGCACCTGGATCCGCTTTCCTCCCTTCTTCGCCTTCGAGATGCCGCCGCGGGGGCCCGTCGAGCTTTAGTTGCAGCATGCCGACTGCGGTACCCCGGCCTCCGGAGCGGAGGTTGAAGTCGTCGCTCCGGGCAAGGTCTCCATGACCCAAGGCTGGTTCGAGATCGCCCGGGTCTACCGAACAGGGGGTGCCCTCGTGATTCTTTTCGAATAAATGGCGCCCCCTTGATGCTCTTCATGGTCTTCCAAGCAGAAGGCCGCCGGCTAGAGTGCTGCCCCAGAGGAGGCAACCAGTACGTCGATGTGGCAAGGGCTAGGCCTGCCATCCGCTTCCCCAGTGGCTCCTCCGGCAGCAGCGGCGATGCTTGGGAGTCCAACGACTCTCCCGAGCTCTTCACAACTCTGGATACGACAGCTACGTGCCCCCGAGCTCGCGTCGTGCTCGGAGCAAGGCGGCCACATCAGGCCGCCGGCACAGCTGATCTGGATGGGGTTGGCGCCGGCCTCCCGTGGCCCACTGTTGATGATGGCGTCAGCCATGGGGGCGCGTGTAGTTACGGATCCCTAGGATTAGCGCATTTTTCTCCCTGCGAGGAATTGAGAAGGCACCCCGTGAGGGCATGTAAAGCGTCTGTAATGCTTTTGGTTGATATTATCCTTATTATGAAGTGATGCAAATGCTTGTCCTGTCCCGGCTTGGTTCCCCCTTTCTAACCTCATGACGACTTGGTGCTCTACGCTGACAGGTCCCGGTCCCCAGGCATGCTTCAGCCGTCGCTGGTATGCCAGGTCGTGATGCCGTGGTCAAGGGCAGGAGGTGAGTGGTCCGAGGTCCAGTAAGAGCCCCTGAGGCGCAATGCTCAGGAGGTCCACTTTAGCGCTCAAGCAGTCACCAAAAGGTGAGAAAGGAAGGAAATGTTGCGGCCACAGAGCCGCATTAAGTGGGGGTTTGGCGTCGCATCGATTAGCTATTCCAGGAGCGAAACTAATCTCGAAAGCATGGAGCCGTTCCTTCGTGAGGTGCCAGACTTGCGCGTCGGCAACTGAGACGTAGTTGGGTTAAGCCTTCGTGAGCTTCTCCTCCCTTCTCCGCACTCTCCTTCGTGCTCTGCGTCCTTAGGTCCCGGCCCTCAAGCGAGCTCAACCACCGCTGGTATGCTAGGTCGCGATGCCATGAACAAGGCCAGGGGGTGAGGGCTGGAGAGCTAGTAAGGGCTTCTGAGTCGCGATGCTCAAGCGCCCCCTTTTAACGCGCAAGCGGATCGCACGGGTAAGAGAGAGATAGAGCTCGCGACGCCCCCCACATTATTCCTCAGGTAGTTCATGTAAACTAATCACAAGAGAAGCAAGGGTTGCCATTACGATTGCCGGCCGACCATTGGTTGCTCTGAGAGCGTTGTGTGGGCACTGAGGGCCTGGTGAGGTGACGCTTGCGTGGCTGCCGCGGGCCAGAGCTCGACCACTCAGATTTGTCGATGTTGCAGGGACGGACCCATGCACAAGCGCCGAGCCAGTGCGAGCGGCTCCAAAGGTAGGTGTCAATCGAGCAGGCGATTATCACAAGCAGGTTAAGCATGAAGAGCAAATCAGCTTAGATAGATGCAGGAAAGATACATGCCACTAGGTCAGGCCCGAGCGGCTTGGGGATGATGCAGCCCGAGGGACGCCCCCAGCAAGGTAAACTGAAGACACAAGCAAAATAGATACATGCCACAGGGATAGACCTACGGGACCTGGGAATAATGCAGACCTGAGGGTGCTCCCAGCTGAAATGAAACTCGAAAGATGTCACCTGATACCATTGTAGATCGGGTGTTGAAGTAGCTGACGATGCGCGGTGAAGAGGCCGATCCTCACGAGCGGCCGGAGCCCTGAGCCTCGGGAAGCTCTGGCGGTCCGGGCTGTTCTTCGAGGACCATCTCCATCTCTGCCAGGACCGCGTGGTGCCTGGCCTCCTGAGCTGCCAAAGTGCTCTACAGAAGGCGTTGGTGAGCAGCAGCCGCATTTGGCAGGCCGAAAGGCATGCGAACGTAGCTGTGTGGTGGACCCTCGCAGCATCCCACGCGCGAAGGCAAGAGACGCTCATGAGACGTGACTCAACTGAGCCCTGGCTAGTCGATTCAGACACGCAACCCGCCATCCTCGCCTGGATGGGGAGCTACGCCAGGCAAACGGCGATCGCCGCGTGTGACTCTTGATTCCTGCAGCTCCTGAGTGACCTTGGCGATGAACTCCCGAGGGTTGGGCCTCCTTGCCCCATGTCTTCCCGAGGGAAACGTGCCGCATAGCATGCCTCCAAGTGGTACCCGAGCGCCTCCCTCGCAATCTTGGCAAAGTCTGAGGCCCTCTAGGAGAGAGCCCACGAGCCTTGCCCAAGGAGGGCATCGGGCGCGCCTTCCTATGTGACGGAGGGAGGCGCCCCTTGCACGGGCGCAGATCCTGACGCGGTGCCTTCGGATATGCCTACCTCCTGAGGCCTTGAGCTGGGTGATGTCTTCTTCTTCTTCTTAGGAACTGCTTCGGGAGGGTTCTCACTCTTGCTGTCCGGGTCCTCGACTAATGTAGCTTGGAAGGCACGCTCGAGAGAGCACACCGCATCCTTCTCTTTGCAGGGGACTGTGATGATTCCGCCACTTCCCAACATCTTGAGGACATTGTAACCATGGTGAGCCACTGCCATGAACTTGGCCAGGGTTGGATACCTGAGGAGGGCATTGTATGGCAGGAGAATGTGGGCAACGTCGAAGTCGATGAGCTCGGTACGATAGTTCTTGCGCTCCCCGAAGGTGATAGGGAGGCGGACCTGCCCTGTCGGAGTGGTGGAGCCGTCAGTGACTCCTGAGAAAGGCTTGGTTGGCTGAAGTTGATCATACGGCACTTGGAGATTGTTGAACGTCTTGACGGACAGAGCGTTAAGTCCTGCACCGCCATCGACGAGGGTCCTGGTAACTTGCACATTGCTGACGACTAGGGAACAAAGCAGTGGGAGGACACTAGCGTTAGCCGCACACTTGAGCTCATCCGCTGAGTTGAACATGAAGGCGTACGTGGACCACCTGAGAGGGCGTGTGGCCTCGAGCTTGTGGAGGACTGCATTCACCTCACGAACAAACTGCTTGGGGCCTAGGCACCGCCCAAGATGCAAGCGATAGGACGTGGCTCCTGGAAGCCCTAGCCCCTCGTCCTGGTGGTGGTTGTCATTCCTTCTTGGTGGTGGTGGCAGAGGAGGAAGGCCTGCGTTGCCCTGCGGGCAATCCTCACAAGGCTGATCCCTCCAAGCCCCCTCGCGAGGCTGGTCCTGCCAGCGATCCTCGCGAGGTCGGTCATGCCACTCCTGGCGAGGGCCTTGGTCGTCCCATCGTCCTCCACCTCTTCCTCCTCCTCGGCCATAGCCCCGGTCGTTGCGCTCAGGGCGTCGACCGATGCGTCCTTCTCGAACGGCTCTGAGCTCCTGGCATTCGTTGGTGTTGTTGGTGTAGAGATTGTGGTAGGCGCAGAATCGGCTACCCTTGGACGACTCCGGCAGGTCCCTGCCGTGCTTCGTGTCTGGTTCTACTGCAAGCACAGCTGCTCCTTTGTGCTTCACGTCCTTGGCATTGGCTTTCTTCTCTTCTGGGTCAGTAGCTCGAAGCTCGAGAAGGGAGAGGCGCCCTTCCTCGGCCCTTGCGCACCTGGTTTCCAGGTTGAACAACTCTGGAGATGTGCACAGATCCTCGTGGATAGCCAGCTCCTCCTTCATCTTGATGTCGTAGACGCCGTCAGAGAATGCTGAGATGATGGCCTCCTCGGACACCTTGGGAATCTTGAGGCGAGCACTGTTGAAGCGCTGGATGTACTTCTGCAAGAACTCTCCAGGTTGCTGCTTGATCTCTCCAGGTTGCTGCTTGATGCGGCGTAGGTCACCCACGACAGGAGGACGGTCGCGAGTACCCTGGAAGTTGGTGATGAAGTGGGTGCACATCTTGTCCCAAGATGAGATCGAGCCGGGAGGCAAGTTCAGGAGCCAGGTGCGGGCACCATCCTTGAGCTCCATGGGAAACCAGTTCGCCATGAACTTTTTGTCTCTGTTGGCCACCTCGATGCTCACCTCGTAGAGCAGCAGGAACTTTGCAGGGTCGGCAGTGCCGTCGTAGCAAGGAGCAGATCTGGCTTATACTTGCTCGGCTAGGCGACACTGCATAGCTGGGTGGTGAAGGCGCGGCAGCCGGCAGTGGCCACCGGAGCCCTTTGCAGACGTGGCGTTGCTCTTGGAAATTCTCGCGCGCTGCCGCCAGGGGCAGCGCGGGGTCTTGATGTGCTGGCACAGGAAAGCAGTCTTGACGTGCTGGAGCGAGGAGCACGCGAGCGCCTTCTTGAGGCCGAGGGATCCCTTGGCAGCTACTTTCCTGCCGCGCGGGCACTGGACGCGGTGGGTCTCGTCCAGGGGCACGCGCGTTGGAGCCAGGGCACCTTCTTGGGGAGGAGGTGGTGGAGGCACCTCCTGAGCTGCATCGCCCATGGAGGATGGGGGTCGAGGCAGCGAGAGGGACGGTGCAGGAGAGCCCCCTGCGGCGCTGACGAACTTGGTGATGCGAGCGAGCCACTCCTCGTAGAGGTCGTCGACGGGGCGGTAGTGCAAGAGCTCACGTGCCAGGAGCAGCGCGGCCTGCGTGTCCGTGGGAGCGCGACGAGCGTGAGACGACGAACCAGCTGGAGTTAGCAACGGAGTGGCGGTGTGGCCTTCCCGTCGTACCAAGAGATGCAGCGACGACGCTTGCTGCTCGTTCCCTGCCGGGCCTGTGGCAGTGTTGGCAGCAGGCGACGGAGAATGATGGGGACGCACACCGACAGGAGCCGTCTGGGCGACGCTCGGCGCGACCTCGGCGAGCGTCTGCCATGGATGCGACGAACGATGGAATGCGGAACAGCGGAAGAAAGATTCCGGTGCACCCCTACCTAGTGCACCAAATGTCGGATATCGGGTTCCAGCAAAACCCTTAAGGTTCGAAATCTAGGGTGCATACAAAGATCTACTTCCTACCAATCCACGTCCCAACGCCTCGCCGTGAATCTAAGCTACACGATGAACAACACGAGGGACACGAGGTTTATACTAGTTCGGGCCACCGTTGTGGTGTAATGCCCTACTCTAGTGTGTGTGGTGGTGGATTGCCTCTGGGGTTGATGATGTATAGTACACAGGAAGAACAGCATCGCGAGGGGTGTTCTTGAGCTAGCGCGGTGTTCTACTTGTGGTGGATTTGATCATCCCCCAATGAGATGCCCTTCCTACTGCGGTGGCTATCTCTATATATAGAGGCCCTGGTCCTCTTCCTAAATACTGAGTGGGAAGGGAGCCAACAATAGCCATTTTGAAGGGGAAAAACTAGTACAAGCTATCCTGACTAAAGTTGGTCTTCGAATGCCAAAGGCACTGGCGATGACACCGTCTTGGGCTCCACCGTGACCTCCCTCCTGCCGCTCTGTTGGTCTTGGTCTCGTTGCACTGATATGGAAACCTTTGCCTAATGCCTCGGTACTCCGTGCCTACGCTTGCCCCCTTTGTAACAAAGAGGAAACGAGGACGCTGCACCGGCTGGCGCCCGCCTGGTCTCGATCGTCTAGGCTTGCGTCATGAGCACCTTGAGAGGTACCCCTTCCTTGATCTCTCCGCCTCCTCGCGAGCCTGCCTAGTGAGGCCTCCCCTGAGGAAGCCTTGCGTCGTCTGCCCCGTGAGGCTTGGCCCCTCGCGAGGGTCATGAGCTTGGCTTGATGAAGACGGGTCGTACTAGGCCGCTGCTTGAGCCAAGCCGCAGGCCGCAGGCAGGCAAGTCTGGGACCCCCGTTCCCAAAACACCGACAAGCACACCCACGGAGCAACTGCCAGGCGGAGAGGGTAAATGCTGAAGTACTGCGAGGCCTGAGGACAAATAATTTTGTTAGGCTGCACAAGAGCGGAAGGCACTGGATTGATGAGTTGCCGGCGGTTCGTGGGTCGATCTGAACGACGCCAAATCGAGCCACCGGCCAGACACCCTTTGCCCTGGTATATAGGGCAGAGGCAGTTCTCCCCACGGAACTCACATACGGGACACCTCGAGTGCTCGCTTATGACGAGCTTGAGCAAGAGCGATTGTGGCAAGATGATGCAACACTCGTCGAGGAAGATCGTCTTTGGGCGGCCGTGAGAGTAGCGCGCTACTAGCAAGCCTTGCAATGCTACCACAGCCGCAAGGTTCATGCCCGAGTTCTTCGGCACATTCAATCGGGCAAGAATTCCAACAAGTTGACGCCGGAGTGGGAAGGCCATTATTGGGTAATACGAGTCACCAGGCCCGACGCAGTCTGCCTGGAGACCGAAGATGCCATTCCAGTGAGCAACTCCTGGAACATCGAGCATCTTCACAAGTTTTACCCACAAGGCGCGGTTCCCGGGCCCTCTGGCAGACCACCTTTCGTACAATCCTTGCCGGCAAGGCATGTAACCCTCTGTACAAAGCCAGGTGCAGACCTTGAGAATAAATAAATGAAGCCCTGGTGCCCTAAGTTCTAGCATGCATGCTAGGTCGAGTCTCTCCCTCGGTTAGGGTTGATAGTGCTTAGCGGCGACTAACCCCTAGCATAGAGGTCAAGTGTGCGTCTCTCTGTTCCTTTCCGTCCTCTTTGGTTCACACGGTACATGGACGTTTCTGCTGAGCTATTTGGTAGAAAGAGAAGAAGTCGGTGCTTTGGTCCCGGCAAGCCAAGGTTGTCGGGGGCTGCAGACACAGAGGTCCAACCACGGCAAGCCAAAGTTGCCGGGGGGCTGCAGATTCAGATAAGTCCTTTATCCCTTGTTGTGCATTTCCGTATGGAATTGGGGCGTATGAAACCTCGTTTTATTCCTAGGCTACCGTGCTCCCTTTTCTCTGTACCCAAGAGCTATTCCCTGGGTCGGAACTTGGTTGTAGTCGCGGTGAAAAGGAAGAAAACGAAGGGCCTAAACTTACTTCGCCCCTGCCTCTGCCAAGAGCGTGAGTATGGTCGAATGGAGTAAGGGGAGGGCAAGGCCTGTTGCCGGGCGACAATGTTTATCATAAAAATAAAAAGAATTCATTCCTTGGCATGAGTTTCGCTCACGCACAAAGAACCCAGCAAGCACCCCTTTTTTTTATTAATATGTCCCATACAGGTACAGTTCGTACGGAATGTAAACATGAGCAAGGGGATTACGAGGTTTAAATCTGACAAGTTCCCATAACCTTAAAAACTAAAAAGAGATAAGATGCCCGTAATCCCTTTCTTGTCCCTCTCCCCAGGAAACGGAACAAGATGACAGGAGGGCAAAAGGAGTGCCCAGGCGAGGTACGAGCAGCAGAAGACGCCAAGAGAACATGTCGGCGGCCGCCTAGAAGAGAGCTGGTGATGATGGTGCCGGGAGAAGAGCCGAAAGATGAGGCAGCGGGCCGCCAATACGCTATGAAGGCGTCGGTACCCGCGTACTCGGACTTGACGGCCCGCCACCCGCATTCTTCGTCTTCCCCGTCCCTCCAACGCCAGCCGCCCAAGGAGGTGACCCCAAGAAGTTCAAGCAGCTGGTGATGCAGATGATGGTGCTGCCGGCGTCGTCCTAGAACAGTGCGCCCGACGGCTAGTCGGACCCGTCATCCTCCCGCCCACTACCGTTGTCATCGTTGTCGCTATCCTCCTCATCACTCTCGCCCGAAGAGGAGCTTTTGCCATCAGTCAAGCTCTCCGCACAACACCCTAGCCTGTGTCCCGAGCGCCCGAAGATCTTGATAGAGAGCAAATAACACTCCCCTAGCTTGAAGCAGAGGACGTGCCCACCCGTCAAGCAATGGGCACGTGCAAATGTTTTCCAGCCCCGGTGAAGGAGCATCACTTGAGGGGCGGGGAACCATGTGTTCACCCACATGTTGCCATGGCAACACCCCTTCATGTGAAGCCTCTGCTGCGGTGGCTGGTCGACCTCTAGCATACTCGCGAGCGCCCGGGGAAGACGAAGGTGGCGGCGTGGCGGCCCACGCGGCTGCAGGATAAACTCGAGCGCCGAGTCCCTGACGTGGCCACTCGGTGAAGCAGGAGGAATTGGTGGAGGAGATGGCGACGGAGATGGAGACGGCGTAGGCATCCCCCTTCTGCGCCCACCTCTGCCTCGACCGCCTCGCCGACCACGGCCTCGTCCAGCAGCCCCGCCTCGAGCATGGCCTTTGCCCCTGGGCATATAGCTCTTCCTTGACCGTTGTAGCTCTCTGGCGGGAGGAGGACCTGGTCGCCTCCATAGAAGAACAGGCGCGGCGATGCCCCCTCGCCATGACCGTCGGTGAGGATGGAGACAGGGGGGACGCAGAGAGATGCTTTTCCTCCTGCCCCTGAGTCCCTTTTTTATAGTTGGGCAGGGAGGCCGAAAGACTGTCTCTACGCCCCTGAAGATCCCACCCGAATCCGGCTCATTAAAGTGGTAGCAGGTGAGGCCATCGACCGCCCTCCCCACCCAATTGAAGGCGCATGAGTATCGGCACATGCACGCCTTCCCATATTCCATGCGTCTGTCACATGCCCCGCACCGTGATTGCGGCATACATGGCGTAAGGAGCAAGCGTAGTGGGAAACATGGAACGACGGTTCCAAGACGGAGAGAGTAAATGAGCGGCGGCTCTGCCGTTCCGAGGGAACACGCAAGCCGTGTCTTTACTGATCACCATGGATGATGCAAGCATGCTGCGGTCATTCCGAGCACGACCCCCACGTCATGCATTCAACGCGGGTTGTGTGGAAGCGCAGCGGACGAAGAAGTTACCGCGGTAAAAATCCGTCCCACCTGCCCAAGCACCGTTCTGGGCCTAGCCCAACAACGTGTTGCGCTTATGTGTGGCCCAGGGCTGGGGGCTCCTGTCGGTGTACAAAAGTAGGGGCTCTCCTTTGTACCCCTTTATGTGTGCACGGGCAGTCAGAGCCACGCCGCAACCACACTTAGTAGGGCAGAGGAGGGAAGCCGAAGGTGCAAGACAATCAAAGAAACGCAAGGACCAGAGACACAAAGAGCAAAAGGCCGAGGTAGGCTCCCCCGGAGAGATCCTCGCCGGGACAGCCTTCATAGCCCCGGCAAGAGCCTTGCCAGTTCAACTTGCCCAACGCCAGCAGAGTGTGCCACCCCTGAGCCCAAGAGTTCCAACGCTGTCAACCACATTGGAACCAAGGCACGGGAGGCACCTCGGCAAGTTCAGATGAAGGCCAGAAGACGACGATCCTCAGCAAGTTCATTGCCGAGGAAATCCATGAGACCTTCGGTAAGATCCTTGCCGGGGACGACCGCAATGTCACGGCAAGACCCATGCTAGGACCCTGGCAAGACCCTTGTCGAGGACGTCAGCAAGGCCGCAGCCAAGCCCACGTCTGCCAAGACCCCATCACCATTCCCATGCAGTTGCCAGCTAGCTAGCTAGGCGAGCACCCGCGTGGAGACGTGCAGCCTCTAAACCGACTCAGCAAGCACCTGTGTGGTGGCATGCAAATCTTTGTGAAGACACTGCCACCGCACCAGCTCAGCAGCCTGCCAGCCTACATGGCACCACACGCCCTGTTGGCCCAAACGCGTGACGAAGCAAGGCGACAGCTGGGACGAGCTTCCTGCCCATCCCCGATATAGCAAGAAGGGCACGTCGGCAGTGCATTAAATGCATTTGTCCGACGGAGCCAGAGGATAGACTCAGCCACTATACACCTTCCCACCTCTTGTGTGCCACTGTGGCGCCCTCCCTTTCTCTAAAAGGAGGCCTGGGGCATATTAGAGGGGGATTCGGCTCTTTTGGACTACACACACGCTGCAACTAGTTCAAGAGGTCAAGAACACTCAAATATACACCAAAGCACGACTAGGGTATTACACATCCTCGCGGCCCGAACCTGGGTAAATGATCTATGTGCTGACTCCTAGACCCGCTCTTTTCACAACCTCGCGCCCGCCGACCTTAGTAGGGATTCCAGTGATCCATAGGTGTCGTTTCCACCGACAAAAGGGTGCTAACAAAGTGTGCAAGCTCCAGCGATCCATTTATGGACTGGTGCAAGCCTCTCTGAGTTGGAATAAACATTTTGATAGTGTGATCAAAGAATATCATTTTATACAAACTTTTGGAGAAGCTTGTATTTACAAGAAAGTGAGTGGGAGCTCGGTAGCATTTATGATATTATATGTGGAGGACATATTGTTGACTTGAAATGATATAGAATTTCTTAATAGTATAAAGGGATACCTGAATAAGAGTTTTTCTATGAAAGACCTCGGAGAAGTTACTTACATATTGGGCATCAAGATCTATAGAGATAGATCAAGACACTTGATTGGACTTTCACAAAGCACATACCTTGATAAAGTTTTGAAGAATTTCAAAATGGATCAGTCAAAGAAAGGGTTCTTGCATGTGTTACAAGGTGTGAAGTTGAGCCAGACTCAATGCCCGAGCACTGCAGAAGATAGAGAGAAAATGAAAGTCATACCCTATGCTTCAGCCATAGGTTCTATCATGTATGCAATGTTGTGTACCAGACCTGATGTGTGCCTTGCTAAAATCATAGCAGGGAGGTACCAAAGTAATCCCGGAGTGGAGCACTGGACAACGGTCAAGAACATCCTGAAATACCTAAAAAGGACTAAGGATATGTTTCTCGTTTATGGAGGTGAAAAAGAGCTCGCTGTAAATGGTTACATCGATGAAAGCTTTGACAATAATCCAGATGATTGTAAGTCGCAAACCGAATATGTATTTTATTAAATGGAGGAGCTGTCAGTTGGTGTAGTTCCAAGCAAAGCATCGTGGCGGGATCTACGTGTGAAGCGGAGAACATTGTTGCTTCGGAAGCAGCGAATGAAGGAGTTTGGATGAAGGTGTTCATATCCGATCTAGGTGTCATACCTAGTGCCTCCGGTCCAATAAAAATCTTTTGTGACAATACTTGTGCAATTGCCCTGGCAAAGGAATCCAGATTTCACAAGATAACCAAGCACATCAAGAGACGCTTCAATTCCATCTGTCATCAAGTGTTGGAAGGGGACATAGAGATTTGCAAGATACACACGGATCTTAATGTTGCAGACCCGTTGACTATGCCTCTTCCACGAGCAAAACATGATTAGCACCAAAGCTCCATGGGTGTTAGAATCATTACTATTTAATCTAGATAATTGACTCTAGTGCAAGTGGGAGACTGAAGGAAATATGCCCTAGAGGCAATAATAGAGTTATCATTTATTTCCTTGATTCATGATAAATGTTTATTATTCATGCTAGAATTGTATTAACCGAAACTTAGTACATGTGTGAATACATAGACAAAACATATAGTCCCTAGTATGCCTCTACTTGACTAGCTCGTTAATCAAAGATGGTTATGTTTCCTAACCATAGATGGACATGACCCATCCGTTAGCTTAGCATTATGATCGTGTCAGTTTCATTGCTACTGCTTTCTTCATGACTTATACAAGTTCCTCAGACTATAAGATTATGCAACTCCCGAATACCGGAGGAACACTTTGTGTGCTACCAAACGTCACAACATATATGGGTGATTATAAAGGTGCTCTACAGGTGTCTCCGAAGGTGTTTGTTCGGTTGGCATAGATCGGAGAGGTATCCCTGGGCCCTCTCGGTACTGCTCATCACTATAAGCCTTGCAAGCATTGTAACTAATGAGTTAGTTGCGGGATGAAGTACTATGGAACGAGTAAAGAGACTTGCGGGTAACGAGATTGAACTAGGTGTTGAGATACCGATGATCGAATCTCGGGCAAATAACATACCAATGACAAAGGGAATAATGTATGTTGTTATGCGGTTTGACCGATAAAGTTCTTCGTAGAATATGTAGAAACCAATATGAGCATCCAGGTTCCGCTATTTGTTATTGATCGGAGACGTGTCTCGGTCATGTCTACATAGTTCTCAAACCTGTAGGGTTCCCACGCTTAACATTCGATGACGATTGGTATTATGAGATTATGTGATATGATGTACCGAAGGTTGTTCGGAGTCTCAGATATAATCGTGGACATGACGACGAGTCTCGAAATGGTCGAGACATAAAGATTGATATATTGGACGAGTATATTCGCACACCAGAAGTGTTCCGGAGAAGTTTCGGATAAAACCAGAGTGCCGGAGGGTTGTCGGAATCCCCGGGGGGACTAATGGGCCTCAATGGGCCTTAGTCGAGAGAGAGAGAGAGAGAGGGGAGGCCAGGTCAGGCCGTGCGCCCCTTCCCCTTGAGTCCTAATAGGACAAGGAAGGTGGGGGCGGCGTCCCCCTTTCCTCCCCTTCTCCCCTCCTTCCTTCCCCCTCTCTCCCTTTAGGTGGAAACCTACTAGGACTTGGAGTCCTAGTAGAATTCCCCTATTGGGGTCGTGCCTAGGAGGGCCAGCCGACCTCCCCCTTGCTCCTCTATATACGAGGGCAAGGGGCACCCTAGAACATACAAGTTGTTTGTTTAGCCGTCTGCGGTGTGCCCCTCCACAGATTTCCACCCCGGTAACTTCATCATCACCGTCACCATGTTGTCGTGCTGAGGAAACTCTCTCTCGACTTCTGCTTGATCTAGAGTTCGTGGGACGTCACCGAGCTGAACGTGTGCAGATCACGGAGGTGCCGTATCTTCGGTGCTATGATCGGTTGGATCATGAAGACGTACGACTACATCAACCGCGGTGTCATAATGCTTTCGCTTTCGGTCTACGAGGGTATGTAGACAACACTCTCCCCTCTTGCTGCTATGCATCACCTATAGATAGATCTTGCGTGATCGTAGGAAATTTTTGAAATTACTATGTTCCCAACACGGCGACAATTGAACAAAGAAATGATATTTGGGTAGCGAGCTAGTGTTCTTGACACGCCGGATGTGGACTGTAGCCAACGCACCTTCTCACGTAAGCCATAGGCGTACTATACACTGACGATGCTCCAGGATATTTTGAGCTGCATCTCACATGGTTTGTGATAATAAGCTGTGGGGGATCAACTTGATTTTTAATTTTTATTTGAATTACAGAATGGGGTTATAGCGGCAATGGACGTTGTTTGAATTGCTAGATCTTTTATCTGCAGTGAACATGCAACTATATGTGTGTCGTAAAAAAATTGGAATTGTTCAGGGTTCCTTTGGACATTTTCATACGGTAACTTGGTTTTCTAGGCATTTCAGGTGCACAATTCAAAATTAAACCACATGCACCAGTCCAATAAAAAGGGGTTGCAAAATCAAATGTTTGTCCTTGGTTGCAAGCTTAGGTCACATGCAAGAAATGAGAATGAATGACAAACACCTTGACACTATCGCTCAGCTGCTAACATTGAGATACATGCTTTTAACACTCTATTAAATCGAAAACACGTATGAAATTCATGAAACTTGACATGATATCATGGAATGGCAGAGACATGCCATGGTAAAAATATTGTCCCATTTTGGGCAGGTGTGCGGTATAAGCTTCTCGCAAACAAGAGCTTCTCTCACAACAAGCCTCATGGTTTTAGTAGGGTACGTGCCACCTTGGGGGACGAAACGATATATGTTTCCTCTTCTTACTTTCAAAATGTTTCTCGTGTCAACATAGAACAACACGAGTGTTGTGTCAATTTTTGGGATTTTCGGGGTTTGTTTTGACATTTTCATGCATTAATTGTGTTTTCAATCCATTTATGTGCACAATTCAAATTTGAACTAATGCACATGCTCTAATGCATATAAATTGGTTGAAAATTCAAATTTGTGTCCTTGGTTGCATGCTAAGGTCCCATGCAGGAAATGGGAAAGAATGTCAAACACCCTACCACCGTCACTCGACCCCAAACATTGAGATTCCTGGTTTTTAAATTCTAGTAAATCCAATACTTTTCTGAAATTCATGAAACTTGGCATGCTAGCATGGAGAAGCATCAACATGCCATGGTAAAAATATTGTCCCATTTGGGGCAGTTTGGGGATATGCTTCTCACAAACCAAAGGCTCTCACAACAAGCCTGATGGTTTCGGTAGGGTACGTGCCACCTTTGGGGACGAAACGATATTGCTGCCTCTTATTGCTTTCAAAAAAATTCTAGTGTCAACATAGAACAATATGTCGTGTCAAATTTTGGCATTTTTGGGGGCTCGTTTGGACATTTTTATGCATTAATTGCATTTTCAATGCATTTATGAGCACAATTCAAATTTGAACTACATGCACATGCTCTAATGCATATAAATTGGTTGAAAATTCAAATCTGTGTCCTTGGTTTCATGCTTAGGTCCCATGCAAGAAATGGGAATGAATGTGAAACACCCTGCCACCGTCACTCGGCCGCAAACATTGAGATTCCCGGTTTTTAAATTCTAGGAAATCCAAAACTCGTCTGAAATTCATGAAACTTGGCATGCTATCATGGTGCCGTGGTAAAAATATTGTCCCATTTGGGGCAGGTTTGGGGATATGCTTCTCACAAACCAAAGGCTCTCATAACAAGCCTGATGTTTTCGGTAGGGTACGTCCCACCTTTGGGGACGAAACGATATCCGCTGCCTCTTATTGCTTTCAGAAAATTTCTAGTGTCAACATCGAACAATAGGAGTGTCATGTGAATTTTTGGTATTTTTCGGAGTTCGTTCGGACATTTTCATGCATCAATTGCATTTTCAATGCATTTATGAGCACAATTCAAATTTGAACTACATGTACATGCTCTAATGCATATAAATTGGTTGAAAATTCAAATATGTGTCCTTGGTTAAATTCTTAGGTCCCATGCAAGACATGGGAATGAATGTCAAACACCCTGCCACCGTCACTCAGCAACAAACATTGAGATTCCTTGTTTTTAAATTCTAGTAAATCCAAAACTTGTCTGAAATTCATGAAACTTGGCATGCTACCATGGAGCGGCATCAACATGACGTGGTAAAAATATTGTCCCATTTGGGGCACGTTTGGCGATATGCTTCTCAGAAAGAAAGGTTCTCACAACAAGCCTGGTGGTTTCGGTAGGGAACGTCCCACCTTTCGGGACGACACAATATCCGCTGCCTCTTATTGCTTTCAAATATTTTCTAGTGTCAACATAGAACAATAGGAGTGTTGTGTCAATTTTTGGGATTTTTCGGGGTTCGTTTGGACATTTTTATGCATTAATTGATTTTTTGATGCATTTATGTGCATAATTCAAATTTGAACTACATGCACATGCTCTAATGCATATAAATTGGTTGAAAAATCAAATCTTTGTCCTCGGTTGCATGCTTAGGTCCCATGAAAGGAATGGGAATGAATGTCAAACACCCTGCCACCGTCACTCATCCGCAAACATTGAGATTCCTGGTTTTTTAATTCTAGTAAATTCAAAACTCGTCTGAAATTCATGAAACTTGGCATGCTATCATGGAGCGGCATCGACAAGTCGTGGTAATTTTTTTTATCCCATTCGGGGCAGGTTTGGGTATAAGCTTCTCACAAACAAGAGCTTCTCACAACAAGCCTTATGGTTTCGGTAGGAATGTCCCACCTTCGGGGATGAAATGATATCCACTGCCTCTTATTGCTTTCAAAATTTTTCTAGTGTCAACATAGAACAACAGGAGTGTTGTGTTAAATTTTGCAATTTTTCGGGGTTCGTTTGGACATTTTTATACATTAACTGAGTTTTCTAGGCATTTTGTGTGCATAATTCAAATTTGAACTACATGCACATGCTCGAGTGCATATAAATTGGTTGAAAAATCAAATCTTTGTCCTTGGGTGCATGCTTATGTCCCATGCAAGAACTGGGAGTGTATTTCAAACACTACAGCACTGTTGATTGCCGGGAAAATTTGAGATACTTTGTTTTTAAATTCTAGCAAATCCAAAACTCATCTGAAATTCATGAAACTTAACATGCTATTATGGAATGGCACCCAACATGATGTGGTATTTTTCGTGTCCATTTTGAGAGAAGAAGCACTCGAATAACAGCCAACAAAGGCATTTTCGAACAAATAGCTGCCACTATAACTTGGCAAACATTTGTATAATTCAAATCGTGTGCGTTATTTTAACCATTCACGTGACTCCACGTGTCTTTGTTCTAATTGCTATAGGAGGTGTCGTGCCAATGACGCGTACATAAGCTACGAGATGTACAGGCGGATCGTTGACATGAGGAAGTGTCTTGTTCATGACCCAACCGAGGGATCGAGCCACAGAGCAGTGGCGGGAGCGTCACAAGAAGTAGATGACTAGATGATTGTGTGACAGCCTGATTTTTGGCCCTTTCTTTTTCTTTTGTTTTTCCGAGGTTTTTGCCTGAGTTTTTCTTTTTCGTGGCTTTGTGGTCTGGAAACCGAAGAAGATGATCTCTTCTTTGCATCCAGAGTGGCTTGCCATTCCCAAATACTTCCCTAGACCCTGTCATTTCTATCCTAGCCCAAATCATAATATTATTTTTATTGGGGATATTCCTTTTCTATTAAAGGAATAACTCAAATTGCCCTAGGTTGTGAAGCAACCTATATTTCCCTCACTCCAAAAATTCCCAAGTAATTCTCATAAATTGTTTGGGTTATATCTTGATCCAATATGGAAAAACTTTTCATTGCCATGTTCAAAAATAATTCCCCAATAATTCATTTCCTAATCTGCCCTCAATGTCACTTTCTGAAGGAAGTGTCATTTATATTTCTCCTATTGACTCCCAACCTTTTTGGGCATGTTTATATGTCCAAATAATTTCCCCATGCACAAGTTCAAATTTATTTTCCTAGCCAATCTTCCTTAGTGATGTTTCAAAGTTTTTGTCAGACAGAAGGCTTTATGAAGGAAGTACTACATGGGAGTACCCAAATGAGTTGACCTTTTTCACACTACTTAATGTCCTCATATTAAACCCCTCCACCCATTTGCAGGCCCATCCAATCATCTATGTGAGCACAGGAGCAAATCTCTGTTTCTGGCAATATTTTCAGGTTGTGAAGCAAGTGTATTTTATATTGCTTCAAAAATCCTGATAAATTACCAGATCATTCTTATACCCATAAAACATCTCTCCACCCATTTTGGCATCATTTCAATGAGCCATTTGATCACCAATATTATTCCAAGGTTCTAGTCAGCAGAGATGTTTGTAAAGCAAGTGCCACTTTGGCTTGGCCATTTGGCATATGATTTTTACAGAATCTTCATATGTCCAAATGACTAAGCCTTGCCCAATTTGAGCTCAATTGGACACTCCATGTGAGTGCATCTTGCTGATCTTCATTTCTGGACCAAGTATGCAGTTGTGAAGCAACTGCAGTAAATCTTGATCCTTTTACCCTCAAAACCTCCTGGATGCAAGTCCTTTGATAGATAAACCTCCTAGACAAGTTATTGACTGAGTTACCTAGCTGGTGTCCCCACTGCACAGCACAAACACTTGGCTGCTGGTTTACTTTGGAGCTAAGTGTAATTCTCTTGTTTGCCCCTGCAATGATTTGTTTTCTCATTTATACTTAGGACACTAGGGTCATTCCACTGGACATGGTCGGCCTGGCCATAACACGCGATTTGCACCAGAGCCCGTGGTGATCATGCTTGCGTCATGCAGATTGCGCGCTCTGGCTTCTTCCCAGCCCTGTGCATGTCGTCTCCCTCCTCGTCTCGACCTCCAGCCATGTCTAGTAGATGCCCCGTGAGCCTCTGCGTCACTGCTTCGTCGTGGTTCGCCATGAATGCGCCGCTAGCACCATGCCCGTGCCATGCCCAGCCACTGCCCTCCATTAATGCTTGGCCGAGAGCTCGCCCGTGAGCTCCAGAAGCCTCCCCTCGACATCGCCGGAGTTCGCCTTACCCTCCATGGCCGCCTCGGCCTTGGCTTGGGTCCGGCCACCACAGGCCTCCCCACGCCTCTCCTCCACGTCCACCGCACTCCCCTCGTCCCAATCAGTCGCCCCACCCCCTGGCCCCCTCGCCGGAGTGCCCGCATCATCGAGAAACGTCACCGCCCGAAGCTCCTGGCGCCTCCCGTCGCCGCGAACTCCCCTCCTCTCCCCTCCTCCCCTCGCCTTCCTTCGCCCCTAAATGGAGGAGGCACATCCCTGCAGTCCCGTCGGTGCCCTTGGCTCAGCCGGGGAGCGCCTGAGCCAGCCGGCCCCTTGGCTGTTTCCCTCCCCTGCCTCTGCTCTGCTTCACGCGAGAACAGGTGAGCGGGAGGAAGGAGACGACCGAGCCTGGCCCCTCCCCCTGTGCGTGGGACCCGCCTGTAAATCTCTCAGCGTTGACCAGCCCTAGCCCCGCCACTGCCACGTCACGGACCCGTTGGTGATAAATTTTTCAGAGATTAGTCCCTGCTCTTCCACCCTTCACAACTTTTCAACCGTAACTCTATTTGAGCCTCCTCCGAGAGAGAACGGTTTCCGGTGATTCTTTCCGCGAGCTTGTGACACTTTCTTCCGGTAATTTCTTCCACCCCAATCAAGCCACAATACCCACTTGCATGATAGTCATGCAGTAGCTATGGTTTTCAACTTGAATCTTTATTAAATGTTTGCTTGTTGAAAAGATGGTTATCGTTGTTCCGTTGATGTTCAGATTTGCATGTTCAATTTGGTGCTATGATGTCTTGTACTCTGTGATCATGTTATACCTGCTAGTATGTCCTTTCATATGTTTATGATTTCTAGTAGTACATGTTGATGTTGATGATGGTCATGCTAGTCAGTATGCCATGTTCAGTGCATATGAGTTATTGTTGCTATGGTGGAAAGTTATGTGATACACTCATGATGATGTTGATATCATGTTCATGCATTTTATCATGGCTCAGCATATTTGCATTCAAGTTAACCAGATTAAACTGAACTTGAACAACTATTGGTTGATTCATGGTGTGTCTGAATCGATGCTGACCGGTGCAACCACGCTTGCTGGTATGGGACGGTCCTAATGCGGTCTATTGTTGTGCCTCTCACTGTTGCCTCTAACGAGGGAAGGTTATGGGCACGCGCTACCCTGATCAGGTAGGAGGACATAAGCCTTGTGTGCTGTAGTTGTTATAGCCGGTGGATCCTTGCGTGGGATCGTTTATGTTTTGACCACGACAGTGGTTGTTGTGTCCGGAGGTAGACACGGGTCCACCCATGATAGCCCAGAGGGAAGTGAGTCGGAGTGGCCGGGAGAGTGTCATCACAGTAGATCGGTTTTGTCGGAATGTCATTGATCCAGCCGAATGGGAGTGCAAGGCCATGGGTTTTGTAGTGTGGGTACAGTGTACTAACCTCTGCAGAGTGTATATTAAATCTATCGATAGCCGCGCCCGTGGATAAGGGCCCAGGTTGAAAGTAGGTCACACAATGAGTCAACAGTAATAAGAATAATGTGTTTAATAACAATGAGATGAGTTGGTTGTGGTCGCCATAAGGATCACGGGCCATTTAGTTGTCGGGTTGTGATCGCCATAAGGATCACGGGCCATTTAGTGGTCGGGTTGTGATCGCCATAAGGATCACGGGCCAAGCGTTGGTTGGGTGGTGATCGCCGTAAGGGTCATGATGGTATCGGGGATACCGAGTTGTTGTATATTCGTGTTGTTGTACGAGAATCATTGGTAAAGGTTAAGCTCCTTGTGGTCATTTGCTGATTACTGCGGTATTGTTTATACCAAGCTTGATTTGATCCTGAGATGATCGTGTGATGAACGAGGTTGGTAAGTGATGCACATGTTGATTACGAGGTAACCCGAGCAGAATAAGTGGTGCATATAGTGTCATCATGTTGCACGATAGTATTCTCGGATTAATATGTTCATCCCATGTTCATGTTATGTTAGACGTATCATGTTTATGTTGGTGATGCCATGTTATTATGATGATCTCATGACAATCCCTGTTTAACCTGTAATTGCCTTGTTGTTGTTTGTCTTGAATGCTTCTGGATTATTGTGAGCTTGCAAGTACATTCAATGTACTGACCTGGCGTGTCATGCCAGCTTGTAGGTCATGCCGGATTTGATTGCTTGCTTGTCCTGGTTTCCGTTCGTGCGAGCTAGGATAAGCATTCCAACTAGAGTCCTTGCGGTGTGGAGTTCACCACCGACGTCGTTGTTCCGCTGCTTCGAGTTGTTATGCTCCCTGCATAGAGCAACAGAGGATGGCGTAGTGTCGTCGTACCGATGTTATTAATTGTAATATCGGAGACCTTGTATTCTTATTCGTGAAATAATAGAAGGCTGGCTTGTTCTATGCTAATCAGTGCCGTATTCCAAAAGACTTCATCTCGATCTCTGGGCTGGAATACGGGGCATTCCGGTTTTCTCTGAGCCAGGGTGCCACAGCGCTTGGTATCAGAGCAGCTCTGGCTGTAGGGCGCCCTAGACCATGCGAACATTAGAAAGCGGTAGTATAGATCCCAGTGGGTTTGTTGCACTTGATTGCTGCATTTGTTTGTCGCATAGCATGCATATAGATTATTATTTAGTCGATAACGGTTTATCTGGTGAGTGTAGCTGGCATCGGTTCGGATCCGCTACAGCTCAACCTTTGCATTTCTCCAGTTCCCTTTTTCTTTCGGTGTTTGGTGTCACTTCTGTCCCAGTAGAGTGATGCCAAGTGATCCCGACACGATTTGCAAAAATGGTGCTCAGGTATCGCACCGATGTCTTTCCTTCAGTCCCGCCTATCGTTTCGGTGATCGACATGTTTCTATACCGGATCATTCTTTTATTTTGTCATGTTGGCAACCCTTAATGATCTTAGTTATCAAGAAAGGGCAATGTCAGCAGCCTCAGTTTTTCCCCGCTATCCTATTTCTTGGACGAGTACAGATATTTTTCCGTCCGCTTGATAATAATGTGGTTGCGACCTTCATGTCCCACTGCATGATTACAGAGTACGTCCTCGCCTCCGAGCTAGTCCAGGTTGCTATCTGGCTAAGCTAGCACTTGGTGTAGCGCTGTTTACACCAATTCTGCCACACATTTATTCGTCCTCGTGCACACCGCCACAACATATTAGACCGCAATACCGGAGTTTCCGCAAGATTTGTGTCCTTAGGTATGCATGCATATTATTGTGTGAGTAGCAGTAATATGTGATGATTGCTTTACTAATTATATTAGTAGCATGCTTGTGTGCTTTTGTCGTTTCTGTTGTTCCTTTCTTTGGGCCTTCAATGTTACAAATTTGCCCCTATTAAAGTTGCTCGTAAGCCGACACTGGACCCCAAGAGTCAGCAAGAAATGCATATATTTAAAAACTCAGCTAAACAGAATGGAATTATCAGCAGACTGCAATGAAAATTGGAATATCTCGTCTGAATGCAAAAGAAATCCTGGATGGACCGCCAGTATCAAGTTTGCATTAGCGTGCACTCATCACAACAAAATGATTAAATCAGCAAGAAGATAAATTGTGTGCAAGATTGACAGAATATTATCAAAGGTATGGCTCAGATACAAGTTTAATTTTTCGTTGAGGATGATTTTGGAACTCGATGTACCTGGAAGCAAGCAAAAATATGGCATATACTCAGAAAGGAGGATAGTCCAATAAAACCCTGTTTCTTACAAGAAATCAACATCAGAAATATTCAGATGGTTATATATGTGGAAATCGGTCCGCATATCATCAATAAGAAGTTTCTGGTGTAAGCAACCCAATCTTCCATCGCAACATACCAGAGAAGTTTCCAAGGCAAGATTCATCTATCTTCCTCAATACGATACATGGATGATTCCCCATGCAAGGTACCCTGTCTTCTTCACTAAGCAACCGCAAAAGCTTCCAGCATAAGGCACTCAATCTTTCCCCAGCAAAGTCTTTAAGGGGGTAAGCTTCTGAAGCACGATACCCAGTCTTCTTCAATAAGCTGTCCGATGAAAGTTTCGAGCACAAGCCAACAAATATTCCTCAGTAAGACATTGGTACAAGGTAGTACGCTTTGAATTGACAACATATGGCAGTGAATCCCAAGAATCAGATCCATAGCAGTTTGGTCAGAATCAAGAATCAGTCAGAATACACGTCTGTCTCGGAATCAGGTCCTCATATATATGCAATGAGCATACCATCAAGACCTTACAAGTCACTCGGATGAGGACCTGACAACCGCGTGAGGATGGTTACGAGAATAAAGCCAGTATGCACCGCAGTGTGACAAAGGATTATGAGGATTGACGACCTCAATGAGCTCAGTACAAGTACTTGTGAACTGGAAAATGATCCTGATGAGCCCTTGTCCCCTTTTTCTCCAATGACGGCACCACGCCTGTGATTTGAGCTGTTTCTAGCTATCCAAGGTGGATGCCTATTTTTCTTTCTCTCTCCAACGACTGTCATGAGTCTGAGCTGCTTTTAGGCCGTCTCCTAAAGCTGTTGAGTTTCTTTTTGTGACAGTAGCCCTATAGCTGCTTTTTGGCTATATTAGGGAGCTGCCACCTTCTTCTTATCAACCCGGTCTCATGCTCCGAGCTGTTTTTCGGCCGTCCTGAGCCATGCTGGAGTTATTTCAGTAATGTCCCAGATCTAAGTTGTAAAGACCGTTCTGGTGGCTACTGATTTATTTGCCGATTTCTTGCAAAGGTTTCGGATGATCATTTTCCTGCGGTCAGAACTTGAGAGGTGTTGAACCTTCCATTTAATGGGTTACCTGTCAGAAAAATGAGGAATAACAGTCTCGAAGCCTGAGTCCTCACTTATATGAATCATCATGGATAGCCTGTCGTGAACAAAAAAAATTCCGTCAGAACCACCGCTAGTCAAGTCTGCAGATATTATCATACAGGACAAACCCTTTATGCTGGTCGCGACAGGAGACAATCAAATATTTGGTATGGATCCTATACTAATGATAGTGGAATCAGTTAAGACGATTCACAAACTTCTGCGATGAGTGAGAATCAGTCAGGAAACGGTTATGTTTTAGCACACTGTTTGGAACCCAAAGGACCCGAATTTAGTGGAGAAACCCAATCCAATGAGTCAGAGCTTGAGTGTTCATCAGGAAAATTCTGATCATCATTACATGAAAGGTTGTTAGTGCTGGGTGGCACGCCAGCGGAAATCACTTTTGGATTTGTGAGACGGACATATATTTCAGTCATGATAATTAAATCACACTCAAATAGTCATCAGATCTAAAAAGAAATTGGAGCCTATATAAGCATGAACAAGCAAGGTAAGATCTGTCAGAATGTGGATACAATAAAGCAAACCACCTAGGGCCAGTCAGATAAAAATTTAGTTGGAACAACAATAAAGGGAAAAGGATACCCGAGTTGGAAACAGTTTCCTTAAGTCAGAATATTCATACTTGTTCCCTAAGCAACCAAATCTCGAGGACGAGATTTATTTAAGGGAGTAAGATTTGTGACAACCTGATTTTTGGCCCTTTCTTTTTCTTTTGTTTTTCTGAGGTTTTTGCCTGAGTTTTTCTTTTTCGTGGCTTTGTGGTCTGGAAACCGAAGAAGATGACCTCTTCTTTGCTTCCAGAGTGGCTTGCCATTCCCAAATCCTTCCCTAGACCCTGTCATTTCTATCCTAGCCCAAATCCCAATATTCATTTTATTGGGGATATTCCTTATTCTATTAAAGGAATAACTCAAATTGCCCTAGGTTGTGAAGCAACCTATATTTCGCTCACTCCAAAAATTCCCAAATAATTCTCATAAATTGTTTGGTTCATATCTTGATCCAATATGGCGAAACTTTTCATTGCCATGTTCAAAAATAATTCCCCAATAAAAAATTTCCTAATCTGCCCTAAATGGCACTTTCTGAAGGAAGTGTCATTTATATTTCTCCTATTGACTCCCAACATTTTTGGACATGTTTATATGTCCAAATAATTGCCCCATGCACAAGTTCAAATTTATTTGCCAAGCCAATCTTAGTGATTTTTCAAAGTTTCTGTCAGACAGAAGGCTTTGTGAAGGAAGTACTAGCTAGGAGTACCCAAATGAGTTGAACTTTTGCACACTCCTTAATGTGCTCATATTAATCCCCTCCACCCATTTGCAGCCCCATCCAATCATCTATGTGAGCACAGGAGCAAATCTTTGTTTCTGGCAATATTTTCAGGTTATGAAGCAAGTGTATTTTATATTGCTTCAAAAATCCTGATAATTACCAGATCATTCTTATACCCATAAAACATATCTACACCCATTTTGGCATCATTTCAATGAGCCATTTGATCACCAATATTATTCCAAGTTTCTGGTCAGCAAAGATGTTTGTAAAGCAAGTGCCATTTTGGCTTGCCATTTTGTATAAGCTTTTTACAGAATCTTCATATCTCCAAATGACTAAGCGTTGCCCAATTTGAGATCAATTGTACACTCCATGTGAATGCATCTTGCTGATCTTCATTTCTGGACCAAGTATGCAGTTGTGAAGCAACTGCAGTAAATCTTCATCCTTTTATCCTCAAAACCTCCAGGATGAAAGTCCTTCGATAGATAAACCTCCCAGACAAGTTATTTACTAAGTTACCTAGCTGGTGTCCCCACTGTATAGCACAAACACTTGGCTGCTAGTTTACTTTGGAGCTAAGTGTAATTCTCTTCTTTACCCCTAGAACGATTTGTTTTCTCATTTATACTTAGGACACTAGGGTCATTCCACTGGACATGGTCAGCCCGGCCAGAACACGCCATTTGCACCAGAGCCCATGGTGATCACGCTTGTGTCATGCAAATTGCACGCTCTGGCTTCTTCCCAGTCCTGTGCGCCTCGTCTCGACCTCCAACCATGTCTAGTAGCTGCCCTGTGAGCCACTGCATCGCCCTGCGTCACTGCTTCGTCGTTGTTCGCCATGAATGCGCCGCTAGCGCCATGCCCGTGCCATGCCAAACCACTGCCCTCCATTAATGCTTAGTCGGGAGCTCGCCCATGAGCTCTAGAAGCCTCCCCTCGGTTATATAAGAGACCCCCGACCTCATGCGCAGCTCACAGCTCCCTCCCCCGCCTCGTTTGCCCTCTGGAATCACAGCATCTCGCCGGAGTTTGCCATCACCCTCCATGGCCGCCTCGGCCTCGGCTTGGGCCCGACCACCAAAGGCCTCCCAAGCCTATCCTCCACGTCCACCGCACTCCCCTCGTCCCACTTAGATGCCCCACCCCCTGGAAACCTCGTTGGAGTGCCCGCATCATCGAGAACCGTCGCCGCCCAAAGCTCCTGGCGCCTCCCGTCGCCACGACCTCCCCTCCTCTCCACTCATCCCCACGTCTTCCTTCGCCCCTGAATGGAGGAGGCACATCCCTGCGGTCCTGCCGGTGCCCTTGGATCGGCCAGGGAGCGCCTGAGCCGGCCGGCCCCTTGGCCGTTTCCCTCCCCTGCCTCTGCAATGTCTCATGGGAGAACAGGCGAGCGGGAGGAAGGAGACGACCGAGCCTGGCCCTCCCCCTGTGCGTGGGACCTGCCTGTAAATCTCTCAGCGTTGACCAGCCCCGGCTCCGCCGCTGCCACGTCACAGACCCGTCGGTGATAAATTTGTCACAGATTAGTCCCAGCTCTTCCACCCTTCACAACTTTTCAACCGTAACTCCGTTTGAGCCCCCTCCAAGAGAGAACGGTTTCCGGCGATTCTTTCTGCGAGCTTCTGACACTTTCTTCCAGTGATTTCTTCCACCCCAGGCAAGCCACAATACCCACTTGCATGATAGTCATACAGTAGCCATGGTTTTAAACTTGAATCTTTATTAAATGTTTGCTTGTTGAAAAGATGGTTATCGTTGTTCCGGTGATGTTCAGATTTCCATGTTCACTTTTGTGCTATGATGTATTGTACACTATGATCATGTTATACCTGCTAGTATTTCCTTTCATATGTTTATGATTGCTAGTAGTACATATTGATGTTGGTCATGCTTGTCAGTATGCCATGTTCAGTGAATATGAGTTATTGTTGGTATGGTGGAAAGTTATGTGATACACTCATGATGATGTTGATATCATGTTCATGCATTTTATCATGGCTCAGCATATTTGCATTCAAGTTAACTGGATTAAATTGAACTTGAACAACTGTTGGATGAGTCATGGTGTCGCTAAATCAATGCTGACCAGTGCAACCACGCTTACCGGTATGGGACGGTCCTAATGCGGTCTATTGTTGTGCCTCTCGCCGGTGCCCCTAATGAGGGAAGGTTATGGGCGCGCGCTACCCTGTTCAGGTAGGCGGACATAAGCCTTGTGTGCCCGTAGTTGTTATAGCCGGCGGATCCCTGTCTGGGATCGTTTATGTTTTGGCCACGACGGTGGTCGTTGTGACTGGAGGTAGACACGGGGCAACCCATGACAGAGCAGAGGGGAGTGAGTCGGCGTGGCCAGGAGAGTGTCATGATAGTAGATCGGTTTTGTCGGAAAGCCATTGGTCCACCCGAATGGGAGCGCAAGGCCATGGGTTTCGTAGTGTGGGTACATTGTACTAACCTATGCAGAGTGTATATTAAATGTATCGATAGCCGCGCCCGCGGATAAGGGCCCAGGTCGAAAGTAGGCCACACCATGAGTGAACAGTAATAAGAATAATGTGTTTAATAACAATGAGATGAGTTGGTTGTGATCGCCGTAAGGACCACGGGCCACTTAGTGGTCGGGTTGTGATCATCGTAAGGATCATGGGCCATTTAGTGGTCGGGTTGTGATCGCCGTAAGGATCACGGGCCAAGCGTTGGTCGGTGGTGATCGCCGTAAGGATCACGATGGTATCGGGGATACCGAGTTGTTGTATATTCGTGTTGTTGTACGAGAATCGTGGATAAAGGTCAAGCTCCTTATGGTCATTTACTGATTACTGTGGTATTGTTTATACCAAGCTTGATTTGATCCTGAGAAGATCGTGTGATGAACGAGGTTGGTAAGTGATGCATATGTTGGTTACGAGGTAACCCGAGCAGAATAAGTGGTGCATATAGTGTCATCATGTTGCAGGATAGTATTGTCGGATTAATATGTTCATGCCATGTTCATGTTATGTTAGCCGTATCATGTGTATATTGGTGATGCCATGTTATTATGATGATCTCATGATAATCCCTGTTTAACCTGTAATTGCCATGCTGTTGTTTGTCTTGAATTCTTCTGGATTATTGTGAGCTTGCAAGTACATTCAATGTACTGACCTGGCGTGTCATGCCAGCTTGCAGGTCATACCGGATTTGATTTCTTGATTGTCGTGGTTTTCATTCGTGCGAGCTAGGATAAGCGTTCCAACCAGAGTCCCTGCAGAGTGGAGTTCACCACCGACGTTGTTGTTCCACTGCTAGAGTTATTTCCACTGCTTCGAGTTGTTCTGCTGCTTGCATAGAGCAATAGAGGATGGCGTAGTGTCGCCGTACCGATGTTATTGGACGTTTATTTCAGTTATATATATATATATATATATATATATATGTGTGTGTGTTATTCTTCAATAGACAGAGCAAATCACGCGGCTTATTAGCAGCAATCTTCTGTGTTATTATTGGTCTTCGCACACATTTCTAATGACGGACCTATTTGCCGCATATCACACACATAATGTTCAATTGAACCGTTTCCATTGTGTTGCGCAATAAAGCTGCAAAGAGGGATCTAGAGGAGTAAGGACCAGATTCCCTACCGATAGCTCATCTAAAAGAACTCCCAAGTTAAGTGGGTTGAGGCTGGAGTAGTCACCAGATGGGTGACCGGATTGGAAGTGGACTCAATATTAACTAGTTGGATGGGCAACTACAAAGGTTTATTATACACCTTTGTATTGTATTATAAACCTTTGTACTGACCCATCCCATCTAGTTAATATCAAGGTCTTTGTTTTGTAATTTTTGACATTTTTTGTTTCCTGAACACATGTTGATTGGCTTGAAGAAGGTCTATCTCGTTACTTCTTAATAATTGTTTATACGCAAGCAACTAGTCTACATTTTTCAAAGTTTTTTGTATTAACAGAATTGCACACGAACTTACTATAGTAATCGTTTGTGTTATAATTTCTCATCGCAAACAGTTCATCCGACTGGGCTATTTGCTGCATATCACACATCTGGTTTACACGAATCGTTTGCGTTCTTTTGGTGATCGCGAAGGCTGCATATCACACACATCTTGTTAAGATGAACCGTTTCCATTCTCTTGCCTAATTGAAAAAAGTTTGTCCGAGTGAACGGTATGCCGTATATCACACACACCTTGATCTGGCTAACCGTTTCTGTTGAATTCCCTAATAGCTCACAGTTCATCGGAGGGAACTATATGCCATATATCGCACACACATTGATATGGCTGCTCGTTTCTATTGTTCTTCCTCATTGCAAACAGTTCTGTTGGATCAACTGTATGCCCTGCATCGCACACGCAACTAAAATCGGAAACGTGTTTGATGCATCGGTCATCGCAAATGTTTAGGACATTTTGATGCTTCTCTGACACCACCGTTTGCGATTATTGCATCGCACACAGTTTCTTGAAGTGTCTCTGATCATAGTGTCGCGTTAGCACCATCCTGAAGTAGTGCTTGTTTAATGTGTATACAGTATAGCATGCTCATTTCCAAACCACACTGAGCATATCTCAGTTATATTCATGCATGTATGGTTTCAAACATCATGATCTCTTATCCAAATATTTGAATTCAACTTTACATTTATTATGACCTCACCAAGTCCTTTACACCCACACAGTCGTCTTTCCCAGTTTTCTACACAAACTGATCAATCTATATATCTAGTGAGGTCTCACCCTCTTTCCCACGTAAACATCGATCAATCTATACCTCTCTATATAGGATTACATAGCTAATACACCCACATTAATTATATATCCAACGTCCCCCTCTCTTCATCCATGCCTTCCGCTTCATCTCTCTAACGAGCGCACAGTGGCGAAGGCAGGGGGCAACAAGGGCCCAGCACCCCCCTAACATTACTATATATTCAGGCTAATATGAATGTGATCAGTAGATCAATTGCTGGTAAAATGGTTTAAGTTGATAAATTGACCCTCCTCGTAAATTAGCAATGCTTGGCCCGCTAGCTCATTTATTTTTCATGGCTCCGCCACAGCGCACAATAGCACACGTTCTCGCCCCCTCTCTTTAAATATCGATCTCGCACTTGTGCACTCCTTCATAGCCTCCCTCGACTTGGACCCTCACACCATCTTCTAGCCCCCCATTAGATTTTGCTACCTGTACAATCTAGTAGACTCCATGGTTGAACCTAAGCATAATGCACAAACCTCAAAACACTAGTGCTTCTCCTTTGTTCTAGAATCTTCCGAATCATAACTGCCCAAACTTTTTTTCAAGTTGAATTGCCATTATTTGTTTTTTACTTTATGCTTTACAATGCACAATTCCATGAACCATAAAATAGATGAAGGGCTTATTTGATTGAAAGGATTCTGAAAGGAATTTTGGAGGATTCTAATCCTTAGGAATTTTTCCTATCTTGGTTGTTTGATTCGTAGGATTGTAAACCATAGGAATTTTTCCATAGGATTCATTTGCAATAGATTTCATAGGAAACTTTCCATCCACTCAAACATCTTTGAAAGAATCCTACGTTTTTCTCTGCACAATCAAACAGTTGTACAATCCTATAGGATTCAAGAGGACATTCCACTCTAATCCCATGTTTTTGCTATTACCGCATTTTGGAAATCCTACGAAACAAAGAGGCCCTAACTTTTTAATAAAAACTAACTGATTTTGAATGAGATGAACCAAAGAATTAAACAAACGTCTACATCATGCATATATGACTCAAAGCTTACATGCTACAGTGTGGTATTTATTCATAATTTGGTTGCCATATCTGATGCGTGCAATGCACGTGTACCTTACTAGTACTTCTCGTATGTGCAAAACACGTAAATTAGAATTCCAATGGAACTCTACACAGTGTCTCTCTTTCAGTTCATGAAGCCATGTGGCACATGTGGAGGAATTGTCGCGACCACCTTGTGTGGATTGATCACAGTGACGTGATGCTGGTTCGATAAGAATGTACTCGTCCTCTCTTAGGCACACTGTAGTACATGCACGAAGCAAAGATGTGCACGCACGCACACGCGGGTACACGGTGGGATGCATTTTTGTATGAAGATCCACCACATGTGATAATTTGACGCATGCAAACTCCTTCACTTCATTGATGGTCAATTAATACAGCGCATGCAAATTGAGTGGACGTGAGGGAGGAAGTAGTTGAGAAAGACATTACTACTCCACTTCATGCATGCTAGTAGTTAAATCATGGGTTGCTACTTCCATTGGTCTCCTTCGTATTTTGTGCCAATTTTTAACCATATATTTAAGTACCATAATATGTATGCATGTCATAAAAAGTGGCACCAAAAAGGGGGCCAATAAACCAGGACACATGCAACATGATCAATTTTTGCCAGGGCTACTGTTGGTGGCCTTTGTATTTAAATATGGATGGAGTGGAGTAGTACTATCTTTATCTTAGCCTCGTAGGGCTCTCCCAGCGCCTAGGCTCACCTCCCCGCCTCGCCAACCGGATCCCGCCAAGGAGGATTCCGCCATGGATAATCCCTTAGATCCCAAGATCTCGCGGGCCGCCCTCTCGTTGTGGCCCGCAACACTACCGCCTTTGAGCGAAACCCACATGTGTTTTGAGGGGATCCATTGCTCTGGAATCATAGGTCGGTGGCACCGGAGGACATGCCATGGCTGCGTTTCAGGTGGTGGGAACTTAGGGCAAATCGGATCGAGGAAGCATCACATTGGTTGGAGAGAAGTTCGAAGGAGCTGCGCCTGGCGCAGCACAAGGCGGAGGCGCAAGTCGATCTAAGGGGAGAGATGCTGAGGGATGTCAGCATCTAGCAGCTTCATGTTGATTTCGAGCTAGGGCTAATGGCAGAGATCATATTCATGGAGTCAACTTCGGAGGAAAGAACGCGCATGCCTGCGGAATGGCATGAGCAGCCGGTGCAACTGTTAAAATGGGTGGTAGGGGAAGCCAAATCGCAGGACCAGCTGCGGTGGCGATGCTGGACATGCATCATAGGTGAGGTGAGCTACTGTCCTTCCCCATTGGCGATGCAGTGACCTACTCAGTTGCTGCTGCAGTGAACATGCGGCCCCATGGCAGTTTGCATCCTTGACAATCACTCCATCTATATGTATTGTATTCCTGTGAAAATACTTGGTCGTTTGGAAAAAGATGGTAATTGATTTATCAGTTTTTGAATGCTTGGTCGTGACAATCACCCGAAGCCACAACCAAAAGTCTCCATCGCGTAATACTTATGGTCGGTCGCACCAATAGACGGTCAGTCGGACCCGCGACACGCATCGGCTTGGTCTGACATATAAGACCAGTTACATCACTAACTTCTGCGAGCGTATTTAAGCAGTAGTACTTGAAATTTGTGTTCCAAGAAACTCATCGGGAGCCGTTTCGGGCCTCGAAACCAAATCCATCAATTAATCTTTAGATTGTTCCCATCACATTCAAAGTGTATAGTATAATTAAGTGCAAACTTGCTCACACCTAGTAGCACGTATCAAACCTGAATGTGTTCCCACTATGCAGCTTTTAGTACTAGTGCCAGTACTAGGTTATAAAAATGGGAACGAGTACCTAGACAAAAATCACTCTACCTCTTCCTCCTCATAAGTCTTTCTTGTTCGTCCGTCCTTGCCATGGCCGGCGTGCAGAGCTCTAGGTCGAGAACTACTCGTAACAAGGGAGTGGCAACCAAGGCTGCAAAAAAAAGAGACAGGCGAGGGCTCCCATGAGCGCCCTAGCCGCGGAGGCGAGTGCTCCCAGGAGCGCCCTAGCCATGGAGGCGAGGGCTCCCAAGAGCTCCTTAGACGTGGAGGCGAACATGCCGAGCTGGTGGCGCTGGAGTCGTTACACTCGATGACATACCCGATCAGCTCAATAAGCAGGAGGAGTTCATTGACGGCTTGGTGGAGCTGCTGAAGGAGAGCCTCGACAACATGCTCGCTGAGCTCAATGAGCATGGGGAATTGACCGCTGGCTTGGTGATGCTGATGAAGAAGAGCATTGCATCGGATAAGAAGGCAACATGCGAAATCCTGAACTTCAGGAGGACAACGCGAAGCTCTGCCACGAGCTCGACCTGCTGAAGGAGGAGAAAGCCGCCTGGAAGAAGCTGCATGAGAAGAGTAGTTCCTCGATGAAGATGCTGCAGGCCCTCATCATGGAACATAAGGAGGAGTTGGTGAAGCTCCGCATCAAGCACCCGGCTGCTGTCAAGGTACGTAATGCGGCCATGGAATAGATGATGAAGGCTCGCGTTGATAAATCCTGCGCCATCGACAGAATGAAGAAGAGCGCGGAGGAGACGCGCAAGGAGATGCTGGCCGTGGAGGCGATGAAGAATGTCACACCATGATTTCTGGCCCTTTCTTTTTATTTTGATTTTCTGAGGTTTTTGCCTGAGTTTCCTTTTTCCGTGGCTATGTGGTCTGGAAACTGAAGAAGATGACCTCTTCTTTCTTTCTAGAGTGGCTTGTCATCCCCTTATCCAGCCCTAGACCTTTCCATTTTCATCCTAGCCCAAATCCCAATGTTCTTTTTACGGGGAATATTCCTTTTCTATTAAAGGAATAACTCAGTTTGCCCTAGGTTGTGAAGCAACCTATATTTCCTTCAATCCTAAAATTTGTAAATAATTCTCATAAATTATTTGGGTCATCATCAAATGTGTCAAAACTTTTCCTTGCCATGTTCAAAAATAATCCTCAAATAATTCTTTTCCTATTCTACCCTCCATGGAACATTGTGAAGCAAGTGCTATTTTCCTTTGCCCAACTGACCTCAAACTTCTTGGACATCTTTTCATGTCCATATAATTGCCACATGCCAAATTTCAACCACATTTGCCTAGTAATTATTTATTGATGATTTTCCAAAGTTTTTGTCCAGAAAGAAACTTTGTGAAGGAGGTACAAGCTAGGCATATCCAAATGAGTTGCAATTTTGCATCATCCTCAATATCATCATATCATAGCCCTCCACCAAAGTTGAGCTCATGTCATGCCTCCATGTGAGCCCATCTTCAATTCTTTGATTATGTACAAATTTTCATTTTGTGAAGCAAGTATATTTTATCTTGCTCCATTATGGCTGCAATTTTTCTAGGCCTTCTCTTATCCATATAACCTATCTCCACCCAATTTGGGAACATTTCATCAAGCCATTATTTCTCCAGAATTATTGCAAGTTTCTGTACAGAGAGGATGTGTGTGAAGCAAGTACCATTTTGGCTTGGCCAATTGGTATGAGAATTTTTGAGCATCTTCATAGGACCAAATGACTCTGCCTTGCCCAATTTGAGCTCAAGATGATACTCCATGTGAGTGCATCATCATGCTCAAGTTTCTGGACCATTTTGGTCAGTGGCAAAGCAACTATATTAATCCTTGATCCATTTGTCCTCAAACTCCCCAGGACTGTAGTCCTTCCAACCCTAAACCTACCAGACAACCCATTTGGCTCCCAACACTTCTCTGTTGATCCCACTAAGATGGTTAAGTTTGAAACAGTAAACTTCAGAGGTTGCTTACCATTTAACCACAACAATTTTCACCGAGCTAGCACCTCATTTGCAACCTACCCCGGAAGGACTAACCCCCAGACAACCTTTGTCAGCTCATTGCATCTTCCAAGTGCCAGTCTACATAGTGATCACGAGCTTTGGCATGTCATGTGCGCGCTCTGCTGTTGTTGGCCGCGTCCAGGACATTTTCTTGCTCGGTCCCCTCCGCCCCTTGTCGTCTTCACGCGCGTGAGCATGTCCAATAGCTAGCCTGTGTCGTCGTTGTCCCTCCTGGAGCCATCCCCCCCTCCCGAAGCCTCCTCGCTGGCGCTCGTCGCCACTCGCCCATGGGTGCACTGTGCCCTATTTGGCTCCGAGCTCGCCTCGGCCTCTTCCTGTGCTCCCCGGCGTCACGTTCTTCTCTGTGAGCCCCTGCGCCACGTCCGTTCTCCCCACGTCACCTTTCGCGCCCTCCCCTGACACGTCGCCGTGGCGCATCCGGGCTCGCCCCCTTGCTCCTACCTATACAAGGCCCTCCCATCGCCTCCCGAGCATCCCAGTAGCCTCGCCTCACTCCCAGGACCCCGCCCAGCCTCTCATTCGAGTTCCAGGAGCTCTCATTCCTCCTCTATCGCCGCCATGTCTGTCTCGGCTTCGACCTAAATTAGCCCCATACAGAGCTCCTCCCTTCCTCCTTTCCACTCCAATAGCTCCAAAATGACCCGGCGAGGTCTCCTCCTCTGTCTCCGGCTACCCGGATTACCCCTGGTCGCGGTTTCGATAAGCAGCCGACGACCTCCACCGTGCTTGTCCTTGTCAATGTCGCCTCGATCCTCCCCGGTGCGCGTGCTGCCCCTGGTCGGTTGCGGCGCTCCGTGCTGAGTCCACCGGTGGCCGGACCCTGGCCAAAGGTGGCCGGTGGTGCCTGGACGGGCGCCAACAACACTCGCCCGAGTCCTCTGTCGTGGCTCCGTCGGGAGGAAAACAACGCAGCGAAGAGGACAGAGAGAGAGATCCCCCAGGATCCAACGCCCACGTCTTCGTCTCATTGAGCCCCTTCTGTTTACATCATTTTTAGTATGGTTTGATATTTTGAAAATGGCCCTTTTCCCCTTGCACGTAAACAGCCCCCTCCGGGAGAGAACGGTTTCCAACAAATCTTTCCGCGATCTTTCCGCACTTTTCCCCGGTTCCTTCTTCACCCCCAGGCAAAGCCGCAATACCCACTTGAATGATAGTCATGTAGTAGCCATGGTTTTCAACTTGAACATTTAATAACTGCCTATTTGCTTATCTGCAACTATTATCGTTGTTTCGGTACTGCTTATGGTTTCATGTTCAACTTCGTGCTATGTTTCGATGCACTTGGTTATAATGTATTATAGCTAGTATTGCTTTGTATGACATGCTTGGTAGTGGTACATGTTGATGTTGGTGACGTCCTTCGGTGCATGACTATCGTCTGTTCCGAGTGTCGTTGTTATGCATGTTCCGTTGCATCCAGTTGGTTCAATACTTGCATGGTAGCATTGTTGATATGTTCTTGCATGATATTTATTGTTGATGCTAGTGGTCATGCTTTGTTTCTGAGAAGTGTATACTTGTGACGTTCATGCTAGTTAGTATGCAATGATAAGTCGGATATATGGTTTATTGTTATTAATATGTTACGAAGTGATGTTGCACAACCATGCTTATGTTGATATCATGCTCATGCATTGTAGTTGCATCATGTTATTTTCTTATGACTCAGGTTATTGCATTCAAGTTTAACCGGACTTAATTGAACGAGAACAACTGTTGGCTGAGTCATGGAGGCACCATATCGAGCTGACCAGTGCAACCACATTTGTCTTGTGTATGGGAAGGGCCCTGACAGTTTATTATCATGCCTCTCGTCAGTGCCTCCAACGAGAGAAGGTTATGCGTAGGCGCTACCTTGGCCGGGTAGGACGATATAAGCCTTGTGTGCCCAAGTTGTTTGCGCGCTTTTGTCCCCGTTTGGGACCATTTTTTTGCATGATTGTGGCTGTTTTTCCTTTGCTAGGCACGGGGCCACCCAGGACTGAACCTAAAGGGGATTGGTCGGAGTGGCCGAGACAGTGTCATGACAGTAGATCAGTTTTGTCGGAGCGCCGTTGGTCCACCCGAATGGCAGTGCGAGGCCATGGGTTCCTGGTGCGGGTATAGTGCGCTACCTCTGCAGAGTGTATTAAATCTATAGATAGCCGCACCTGCGGATAAGGGCCCAGTTCGTAGTTGGTCACACTATGGGTCAACAATAATAATAATGATGTGCCGAATAACAACCCCGGTTCAATGATAAGAGAAGTTGTTTGATGTAATGTGATCGTGAGAGGATCACCGTGGTATCGAGGATACCGAGTTGTTGAATACGTGTGATCTCGTGTGAGAATCATGGGTAAAGATCAAGCTCCTTATGGTCATGACTTATTACTACAGTATTGTTTATACCAAGCTTGATTGGATCCCGATATGATCGTGTGATGTCCGTGGTGGTAAGTGATGCATGTGATGGTTACGAGGTAACCCGAGCAGAGTAAGTTGGTGCATGATAGTGTTATCATGTTGCATGCTAGTATTGTCAGATTCATATGCCATGCCATGCTCATATTGTTCTAGGTGTACCATGTTCGTGTTGTTCATGCCATGTTGTCCTGATGATATCATGTTAATCATTGTTAACCTGTAATTGCCATGCCGTTGTTTGCCTTGAATGCTTTTGGTTATTGTGAGCTTGCAATTACATTCAATGTACTGACCTGGCATGTCATGCCAGTTTGCAGGTCATGCTGGACTTGACTGCTTGTTTGCCGTGGATTCCTTGTTTGCGAGCTAGGATACGCGTTTCAGCCAGATTCCTTGTGGAGTGGAGTTCAACACCGTCGTTGTTGTTCCACTGCTAGAAATTATTCCGCTGCCTCATGTTGTTCTGCTGCTTGCATAGAGCAAGCGTGGCAGGCGTAGTGTCGCCGTGCCGATATAATTCCCCATTATGTCATAACCCCCCTGTACCCAATCTAGATTGTAATAAAGAGCTGATTTGTTCTATGCTAACAAGTGTTGTATTCAAGAAGACTTCTCCCCGATCTCTGGGCTGGAATACGGGGCGTTCCAGTTTCTCCGAGCCGGGGTGCCAGAGCACTTGGTATTAGAGCAGGTCTGATTGTAGGATGCCCTAGCCCGCGCGAATGATAGAATGCGGTAGTATAGAGCCCAGTTGGTTTGTTGCACTTGATTTCTGCATTTGTTTGTTGCATAGCATGCATATGGATTTTATCCTATCGCTAACGGTGGATTTTGTGAGTGTACGTGGCATCGGTTTTGATCAACCGCCTGCACCCTCCTTCTTAGCATGTCCGCTCTTCGGTGTTCGGCGTCATCTCTGTCCCAGTAGAGTGATGCCCTGGTACCCAGTGTTCGAGACACCACTTACAGGAGTTATGCCCAGGTATCGCGTCGATATCTTTCCGCCACCTACCCATATTATTTCAGCCATAGACTTGTCTCTATCCTGAATTGTGCCATCCATCTCGTCCCTTTAGCAACCCTTATTGATCTTTGGCAATGCCAGCAAGCCCAGTCTTCCACCACTATCTTGCCCAATCATTCCCTTCGTTGGACGTGTACAATTCCCATTCGTATGCTTGATGATGATGTGGACGTGACTGTTGTGTATCTCTACTTGATCACCAAGTCCGTCCTCGCCTATGTATCCATCGATATCCAGCCGTGTTCAGCCAGCGTATGGTGTAGCCTTGGTTATGCCAAATCATTCCACACATGGATTTTGCTTTTCATGCACACCGTCACAGCATATTAGACCGCAATACCGGAGTTTACACGAGACTTGTGTGCTTAGGTGTGCATGCATATTATTGTTGTGAGTAGCAGTAGTATGTGATGTTGCTTGATAGTAATATTAGTTGTATTATTTGTATGCTTGTGTGCTTTTGCTTTTGTCGTTTCTTTTGTTTCTTTCTTTGGGCCTTTGGTGTTACAGATTTTCCCCTTATTAAAGTTGCTCGTCAGCCAACACCGGACCCGAAGAGTCGGCAATGAATGCATATATTTGGAAACTCAGCTAAACATAATGGAATTATCAGTAGACTACAGTAAAATTTTGGACTATCTCGTCTGAATGCAAAAGAAATCCTGGATGGACCGCCAGTATCAAATTTGCATTAGTGTGTCCTCCTCACAATGGTATCGAATTCTCAGCCGACTGCATGGAGACTGGAGATGTCTGATCATGATACTGAGTAATCAAGTTTGTCTCAATATGCACTCTTCAAAGCAGAAATGATCAAATCAACAAGAAGATAAATTGTGTGCAAGATTGATAGAATATTATCAATCAAAGGTATGGCTCAGATACAAGTTTGATTCTTTGTTAAAGATGATTTTGAAACATGATATGCCCGGAAGCAAGCAAAAATATGGCATGTATTTAACACTCAGAAGGGGGGATAGTCCTGCAAAACATTGTTTCCTACAAGAAATCAACAGCAGAAATATTAAGATGGTATGTATGTGGAAATCAGTCCGCATATCACAATGAGAAGCTTTTGGTGTAAGCAACCCGGTCTTCCCTCGCAAGCTACCAGAGAAGCTTCCAAGGCAAGATTCATCTATCTTCCTCAATATGATACATGGATGATTTCCCATGCAAGGTACCCTATCTTCTTTAGTAAGCAACCACAAAAGCTTTCGGCATAAGGTACCGAGTCTTTCCCCAGCAAAGTCTTTAAGGGGGGAAAGCCTCTGAAGCACGATATCTAGTCTTCTTCAGCAAGCTGTCCTATGAAACTTTTAAGCACAAGCCATCCAACCTTCCTCAGTAAGGCATTGGTACAAGGTAGTATGCTGTGAATTGACAACATATGTTAGTGAATCCCGAGAATCAGATCCGCAACAGTTTGGTCCGAAGCAAGAATCAGTCATGAGCACACGCCTGTGTCAGGAATCAGATTCTCATATAAATGCAGTAAGCATACCACCAAGGTCTTGAAAGTCACTCGGATGAGGATTTGAGAACCACGTGAGGATTTTTAAGAGAAGAAAGCCAGCTATACACCGCAGTGTGACCAAGGTTTATGAAAGATTGACGACAACAGTGAGCTCAGTACAAGTTCCTGTGAATCTGGAAGATGATCCTGATGAGCCCTTGTCTCCTTTTCTCCAGTAATGGCACTGATGTCTACTACACAACCTTCTTCTTGTAGACGTTGTTGGGCCTGCAAGTGCACAGGTTTGTAGGACAGTAGCAAATTTCCCTCAAGTGGATGACCTAAGGATTATCAATCCGTGGGAGGCGTAGGATGAAGATGGTCTCTCTCAAACAACCCTCCAACCAAATAACGAAGAGTTTGTTGTGTCCCCAACACACCCAATACAATGGCAAATAGTATAGGTGCACTAGTTCGGCGAAGAGATGGTCATACAAGTGCAATATGGATGGTAGATATAGGTTTTTGTAATCTGAAATAATAAAAACAACAAGGTAACTAATGATAAAAGTGAGCATAAACGGTATTGCATTGATAGGAAACAAGGCCTAGGGTTCATACTTTCACTAGTGCAAGTTATTCTTTCAGATCGATCTATTAAAGAGTTCATACTAGAATAACACCTCAAGACACAAATTAACCAAAACCCCTAATGTCACCTCAAGTATCCATGGGCATGATTATACGATATGCATCACACAATCTCAGATTCATCCAACCAACATAAAAGTACTTCAAAGAGTGCCCCAAAGTTTCTACCGGAGAGTCAAGAACGTGTGCCAACCCCTATGCATAGGTTCATGGGCGGAACACGCAAGTTGGTCACCAAAACATACATCAAGTGGCACGTGATATCCCATTGTCACCACAGATAAACACGGCAAGACATACATCAAGAGTTTCTCAATAAAGAGAGTAGAGGGGGAGAAACATCATAAGATCCAACTATAATAGCAAAGCTCGCGATAAATCAAGATCATGTGAAGTCGAGAACACGAGAGAGAGAGAGAGAGAGAGATCAAACACATAGCTACTGGTACATACCCTCAGCCCCGAGGGTGAACTACTCCCTCCTTGTCATGGAGAGCGTCGGGATGATTAAGATGGCCACCAGTGATGGGTTCCCCCTTCGGCAGGGTGCCGGAACGGACTCCCAAGAGGTTTTTGGGGGCTACAGAGGCTTGCGGCGGCGGAACTCCCGATCTATCATGATATTCGATGGTTTTAGGGTACGTAGGCATATATACGGGAAAGAAGTTGGTCGGGAGGTGCTCGAGGGGTCCACGAGACAGGGGGCCGCGCCCTGTAGGGGTGGGGGGCGCGGCCTCCTATCTCGTGGCCTCCTCGAGGATCTTCTGACGTGGACTCCAAGTCTCCAGGATCATATTCTTCCAAAGAATCATGCTGCCGAAGGTTTTATTCCGTTTGGACTCCGTTTGATATTCCTTTTCTTCGAAATACTGAAACAGGCAATAAAACAACAATATGGGTTGGGCCTCCGGTTAGTAGGTTAGTCCCAAAAATGATATAAATGTTTAAAATAAAGCCCATAAACATCCAAAAGGGGTAATATAATAGCATGGAACAATCAAAAATTATAAATACGTTGGAGACGTATCAAGCATCCCCAAGCTTAATTCCTGCTCGTCCTCGAGTAGGTAAATGATAAAAACAGAATTTTTTATGTGGAATTCTACCTAGCATAATTTATAATGTAATTTTCTTTATTGTGGCATGAATGTTCAGATCCAAATGATTCAAAATAAAGTTCATATTGATAAAAGAAATAGTAACACTTCAAGCATACTAATCAAAGTAATCATGTCTTCTCAAAATAACATGGCAGAAGAAAGTTCATCCCTACAAAATCATATAGTTAGGCTATGCTTCATTTTCGTCACACAAAGATGTTCCCAACTTCTATACCCCTGATGACAAGCCAAACAATTGTTTCATACTTAAATAGTCTCAAACTTTTTCAACCTTCACGCAAAACATGAGCGTGAGCCATGGATATAGCACTATGGGTGGAATAGAATATGATGATGGGGATTGGTGGAGAAGACAAAAAAAGGAGAAAGTCTCACATTGAAGAGGATAATCAACGGGCTATGGAGATGCCCATAAATTGATATCAACATGAGGAGTAGGGATTGCCATGCAACGGATGCACTAGAGCTATAAATGAATGCTCAACAAAAGAAAACTAGTGGGTTTGCATCCAACTTGCTTGCTCACAAAGACCTAGGGCATTTGAGGAAGCCCATCGTAGGAATATACAAGCCAAGTTCTATAATGAAAAATTCCCACTAGTATGAAAAAGACAACTTATGAGACTCACTATATGGAAAACATGGTGCTAATTTGAAGCACAATATATGAGACTCTCTACATGAAGAACAAGGTGCTACCTTGAAGCACAAGTGTGGAAAAAGAGATAGTAACATTGCACTTTTTTTCTTTCTTTTATTTTTTCTTTTTTTTTGGGCCTCTTTTTTTTCTTTTTTTCTTTGGGCAATGCTCTAATAATGATGATCATCACAATTCTATTGATTACAACATAAGAATTACAACTCGAAACTAGAACAAGATATGACTGTATATGAATGCCTCCGGCGGTGTACCGGGATGGTGCAATGAATCAAGAGTGACATGTATGAAAAATAATGCTTGGTGGCTTTTCCACAAATATGATGTCAACTACATGATCATGCAATGACAATATGACAAAAGTAAAGTATGTCATGATGATGATGAACGGAACGGTGGAACGTTGCATGGCAATATATCTCGGAATGGCTATGGAAATGCCATAATAGGTAGGTATGGTGGCTGTTTTGAGGAAGATATAAGGAGGTTTATGTGTGATAGAGCGTATCATATCACGGGATTTGGATGCACCGGCGAAGTTTGCACCAACTGTCAAGGTGAGAAAGGGCAATGCACGGTACCGAAGAGGCTAGCAATGGCGGAAAGGTAAAAGTGCGTATAATCCATGGACTCAACATTAGTCAAAATAACTCATATACTTATTGCAAAAACTTAGAAGTCATCAAAAATCAAGCACTACGCGCATGCTCCTAGGGGGATAGATTGGTAGGAAAAGACCATCGCTCATCCCCGACCGCCACTCATAAGGATGCACAAGCCAAGTACACTTCATGTTTCAAATTTGTTACACAACTTTAACCATACGTGCATGCTACGGGACTTGCTAACTTCAACACAAGCATTCTTTAAATTCATAATCACCCAACTAGCATGACTTTAATATCACCACCTCCATATCTCAAAACAATTATCAAGTATCAAATTGATCATAGCATCCAATTCACTGCCTATGATAGTTTTTATTATACCCAACTTGGATGCTCATCATTCTAGGACCAACTTTGTAACCATAGAAAATACCATGCTGTTCTAGAAGACTCTAAAAATAATATAAGTGAAGCATGAGAGACTAGCAATTTCTTAAAAATTTAGACACAACCGTGCTCTAAAAGATATAAGTGAAGCACTAGAGCAAATGACAAACTACTCCGAAAGATATAAGTGAAGATCAATGAGTAGTCGAATAATTGTGCAACTATCTGAAGACTCTCTAACCTTAAGGAATTTCAGATCTTGGTATTCTAATCAAGCAGCAAGCAAAACAAAATAAAATGACACTCCAAGCAAAACACATATCATGTGGCGAATAAAAATATAGCTCCAAGTAAAGTTACCGATGAATGAAAGATGAAAGAGGGGATACCATCCGGCGCATCCCCAAGCTTAGGCTCTTGGTTGTCCTTGAATATTACCTTGGGGTGCCTTGGGCATCCCCAATCTTAGGCTCTTGCCACTCCTTATTCCATGGTCCATCGAATCTTTACCCAAAACATGAAAACTCCACAACAGAAAACTCAACAGAAAACTTGTAAGCTCAGTTAGTATAAGAAAATAAAACCACCACTTAGGTACTGTAATGAACTCATTATAAATTAATATTGGTGTAATATTTACTGTACTCCAACTTATCTATGGTTTATACCGTCCGATACTACTCATCGATTCATCAAAATAAGCAAACAACACATAGAAAACAGAATCTGTCAAAAACAGAATAGTCTGTAGTAATCTGTATCAAATGTATACTTATGGAACTCAAAAAATCCCACCAAATTAGGAAGTCCTAGTAAATTCATGTACCAATCCAGATCAAAAAGAATAAGATCAATGGAACGTTTCTGTGAATTATAAAAACTAATTAACTGGGTGAAAAAGTTTCTGATTCTCAGCAAGATCAACACAACTATCACCGTAAGCTATACTAAAGGTCTTACTTGGCACTATATTGAAACAAAAGCTACAAAACATGATTACTACAGTATCATAATCATGTGGATAGACAAAAACAGTAAGCATAAATATTGGGTTATCTCCCAACAAGCGCTTTTCTTTAATGCCTTTCTAGCTAGGCCTGATGATGACAATGATGCTCACATAAAAGATAAGAATTGAAACATAAAGGGAGCATCATGAAGCATAAGACTAGCACATTTAAGCCTAACCCACTTCCTATGAATAGGGATTTTGTGAGCAAACAACTTATGGGAACAATAATCAACTAGCATGGGTAGGTAAAACAAGCATAGCTTCAAGATTTTGAGCACATAGGGAGGAAACTTGATATTATTGCAATTCCTACAAGCATATGTTCCTCCCTCATAAAATTTTTCAGTAGCATCATGAATGAATTCAACAATATAAACAGCACCTAAAGAATTCTTTTCATGATCTACAAGCATAGAAAATTTACTACTCTCCACATAAGCAAAATTCTTCTCATTCAGAATAGTGGGAGTATCATAAGAGACTTGAACACAAAAAAATGTTTCCACATTAAAAGAGTAATGTTCAGAAAAAGGGTAATCATAATCATGACAAGATTTGTAAATATAATCATCACTACTTTTTATAGCATAAGTTTCATCACAATAATCTTCATAAGTAGCAACTTCGTTCTCATCATAATCGTTTGAAACCTCTCCCAAGATAGTGGAATCACTAAATAAAGTTGACACTCTTCCAAGTACACTTTCGTATTTATCACAATAAAATTCAATATCCTCCAAAATAGTGGGATCACTACTTCCTAAAGTTGGCACTCCTCCAAACCCACTTTCATCAATATAATCATCATACGTAGGAGGCATGCTATCATCATAACAACTTTGCATATCAAAACTTGGGATGCCAAAAATATCATCTTCATTAACACATAGCATCCCCAAGCTTGGGACAAACATTAATTTCAGCAAATATATTCTCAAATATTTTATCCTCATCAAACACAGCTTCCCCAAGCTTGGGCCTTTTCATATCATAAGCATAATCACTCTCATCATTAAAAATATTGATAGCACCAATAGTATAGCAATTATCATCATCACAATGAGTAGTAGGAGCAACATTATTTGGGAGGGATACCTTTCTACCTTTGTTGCTACTTCTTTTCTTTTTCTTCTTCACATTATGTGTGGGTCCAACCTTCCTCTTTGAGCTCCTTATTGATGAGATTGGTTCAATATAAAGCTCCTCCTCGTCACCTGATTCATCATAAGAAATAATAGGAGGATATTGGGAAGTCTCTTCCCTTTCATTAGTATTCTCATCATCTTCTATTTTCTTTCTTTTCTTTAGATAATTGGCAATATAAGGATTTTCAATGCAATTCTCCGCACAAAACATATAAATCTTTTCTAGATCAATATCAAGAAAGTGCTTAAGATTAAATTCTGGAATAGGCTTAGTTAAACGTTTCAACTCTTCACAACCCAAAAGCAACCTAAGTTCATTGTAATGGTAAAGAGAGATCAAATGATCACAATTTTTGGACACGATCCGATCATGAAACAATTTGCATTGGAGACGTAAATGATCTTGTTTATTGCAAAATTCACAATGGGAAAGATATCTTAAATTCTCCGAACTCTTATCTAGTCTTTCTTGCAACTTCTTAGTTTCTAAATACTTATGCCTCTTGCAATATATATCTTGTCTATTTGGTGTGTTCATGCAAACATGCACTCCACAAAAGTTGACATGCTCATAAGATATATTTTCATCATGACTAGAGCAATCATCATTAGTACTAAGGATATTCAAGGAGTTTATACTAACAACATTGCAATCATGCTCATCATTCAAAGATTTAATACCTAGCATTTTAAAGCATTCTTCTTCTAGCACTTGAGCACAATTTTCCTCTCCATCATACTCACGAAAGATATTAAAAAGACGAAGCATATGAGACAAACTCAAATCCATTTTTTTGTAGTTTTCTTTTATAAACTAAACTAGTGATAAAACAAGAAACAAAAAGATTCGATTGCAAGATCTAAAGATATACCTTAAAGCACTCACCTCCCCGTCAACGGCGCCAGAAAAGAGCTTGATGTCTACTACACAACCTTCTTCTTGTAGACGTTGTTGGGCCTGCAAGTGCACGGGTTTGTAGGACAATAGCAAATTTACCTCAAGTGGATGACCTAAGGTTTATAAATCCATGGGAGCCGTAGGATGAAGATGGTCTCTCTCAAACAACCCTGGAACCAAATAAGAAAGAGTCTCTTGTGTCCCCAACACACCCAATAGAATGGCAAATTGTATAGGTGCACTAGTTCGGCGAAGATATGGTGATACAAGTGCAATATGGATGGTAGATATAGGTTTTTGTAATCTGAAGTAATAAAAAAACAGCAAGGTAACTAATGATAAAAGTGAGCATAAACGGTATTGCAATGATAGGAAACAAGGCCTAGGGTTCATACTTTCACTAGTGCAAGTTCTCTCAACAATAATAACATACATAGATCGTATAACAAGCCCTCAACATGCAACAAAGAGTCACTCCAAAGCCACTAATAGCGGAGAACAAACGTAGAGATTATGGTAGGGTACGGAACCACCTCAAAGCTATTCTTTCGGATCGATCTATTAAAGAGTTCGTACTAGAATAACACCTTCCTAGATACTCCATTGTCACCTCAAGTATACAAGTGCATGAATATACGATATGATCACACAATCTCAGATTCATCCAACCAACATAAAAGTACTTAAAAGAGTGCCCCAAAGTTTCTACCGAAGAGTCAAGAGCGTGTGCCAACCCCTATGCATAGGTTCATGGGCGGAACACGCAAGTTGGTTACCAAAACATACATCAAGTGGCATGTGATATCCCATTGTCACCACAGATAAACACGGCAAGACATACATCAAGAGTTCTCAAATAAAGACTCAATCTGATAAGATAACTTCAAAGCGGAAACTCAATTCATCACATGAGAGTAGAGGGGGAGAAACATCATAATATCCAACTATAATAGCAAAGCTCGTGATACATCAAGATCGTGTGAAGTCAAGAACACGAGAGAGAGAGAGATCAAACACATAGCTACTGGTACATACCCTCAGCCCCGAGCGTGAACTACTCCCTCCTCGTCATGGAGAGCGCTGGGATGATGAAGATGGCCACCGGTGATGGGTTCCCCCTCCAGCAGGGTACCGGAACGGACTCCCGAGTGGTTTTTGGTGACTACAGAGGCTTGCTGCGGCGGAACTCCGGATCTATCTTTATATTCGATGGTTTTATGGTACGTGGGCATATATAGGCGAAAGAAGTCGGTCGGGAGGTGCTCGAGGGGTCCACGAGACAGGGGCCCGCACCCTGTAGGGGGGGGGGGGCGACCTCCTATCCCGTGGCCTCCTCGAGGCTCTTCTGACGTGGACTCCAAGTCTCCAGGATCATATTCTTCCAGAAAATCACGCTGCCAAAGGTTTCATTCCGCTTGGACTCCATTTGATATTCCTTTTCTTCGAAATACTGAAACAGGCAATAAAACAACAATATGGGCTGGGCCTCCGGTTAGTAGGTAGTCCCAAAAATGATATAAATGTGTAAAATAAAGCCCATAAACATCCAAAAGGGGTAATATAATAGCATGGAACAATCAAAAATTATAGATACGTTGGAGACGTATCAGGCACCACGCCTGTGATCTGAGCTATTTTAGCTATCCGGGGTGTATGCCGATTTTTATTTCTCTATTCAACAACTGTCACGAGTTCTGAGTTGCTTTCCAGCCGTCTCATACAACTGTTGAGTTTATTTTTGTGATAGTAGCCCTATAGCTGCTTTTCCGCTATCTTAGGGAGCTGCCACTTTCTTCTTATCAACCTGGCCTCATGCTCTAAGCTGCTTTTCGGCCGTCCTGAGCCGTGGTTGAGTTATTTCAGTAATGTCCTAGATCTGAGTTATAAAGACCGATCTGGTGGCTACTGATTTATTTGCCAATTTCTTGCAAGGGTTCGAATGATCATTTCCCAATGGTCAGCACTTGAGAAGTGATGAACCTGCCATTTGAACAATATTACCATGTCAGAAGAATGATGATAAGTTATGATTGCTGAAGAATTGCACCGATAGTACCTACTGTCACACGAAGAATACAATATGATCAAGCTCTTTCAATAAAGGATCCAGACAAGGAGAACAATAATGAAGGAGCAAGACCGGAAATACGGGTATGAAAATTCTTGCATGACCCACATGGTGTAGATACCCCAGACCATCTGAGTCAGTATCAATCACCATGAATATTCATCTGCGAGGTCTACTCAATTTTGGTAAGGACCACATATCACGGTAAACCACTCAGCGAACAACATATGCTCACATTTGTCAGTATCGAATATCTGGGTTTGTGAAGTCATATCAAAGGTCAGTTTAGCAGTTGAACTCCAGCAACTATAGTGAAGCATCATACAGCCTACTATCCTCATGGACATACCGATAGAAAGAACAATCAGAAGGTGAAATAACAATCTTGAAGCATGTGCACTCACTTACATGCATCATCAAAGGATATCCTGTCATGAGCAGAAATCCTTCCGTCAGAACTACCGCCAGTCAAGTTTGAGGATATTATTATATAAGTTCATACCCCTTATACTGGCCATGGCAGGCGACAATCAAATGTTTGGTATGAATCTGATACTCAAGACAATGAGGCCAGTCAGGACGATTCAGGAATTCTTGCAATAAGTTAGAATCTGTCAGGAAAACTGTTATGCCTCAACTCACTGTTTGAAACCCGAAGGACTTGCATTTAGTGGAGAAACCCAATGCAAGGAGTTAGAGCTTAGGTGTCCATCAGGAAAATCTGATCACCACTTCATGAAAGGTTGTCAGTACAGACACAACAATCAGAAATCACTCTCGGATTTGTGAGACGGGCATATATTTCAGTCATGATAACAAATCACACTCAGCTAAGTCAGCGGATATGAAAATAATTGGAGCTTGTATAAGCATGAAAAAACCAGGTAAGATCTATCCGAATGTGGATACAGTAAAACAAACCACCCTAGAGCCAGTCAGTCAAGTCAGATGAAGAAGCCAGTGGGGAACAATCAATAAGGAAAAAGGAAACCCGAGATGGAAATGGTTTCCATAAGGTCAGATATATTCAGACTTGGTCCTTGAGCAACCAATTCTTGAGGATGAGATTTGTTTAAGGGGGGGAGAGTTGTCACAGCCTGATTTCTGGCCCTTTCTTTTGATTTTGATTTTCTGACGTTTTTGCCTGAGTTTTCTTTTTCCGTGTCTATGTGGTATGGAAACTGAAGAAGATTACCTCTTCTTTCTTTCCAGAGTGGCTTGTCATCCCCTTTTCCAACCCTATAACTTTTGTTTTCATCCTAGTCCAAATCCCAATATTCTTTTTATTGGGAATATTCCTTTTATATTAAAGGAATAACTCAATTTACCCTAGGTTGTGAAGCAACCTATATTTCCATCACTCCTAAAATTCCCAATACTTCTCATAAATTTTTTGGGTCATATCTTCATCAAATGTGGAAAAACTGTTCATCGCCATGTTCAAAAATAATCCTCAAATAATTCTTTTCCTACTCTGCCCTAAATGGCACATTGTGAAGCAAGTGCTATTTTCCTTTGCCCAATTGACCTCAAACTTCTGGGACATCTTTTCATGTCCATATCATTGGCACATCCCAAAATTCAACCTCATTTGCCTAGTAATTATTTATTAATGATTTTCCAAAGTTTTTGTCGAGAAAGAAACTTTGTGAAGGAGGTACCAGCTAGGCATATCCAAATGAGTTGCAATTTTGCACGATCCTCAATATCATCATATCTTAGCCCTCCACCAAAGTTGAGCTCATGTCATGCCTCCATGTCAGCTCATCTTCAATTCTTTGATTCTGTCCAAATTTTCAGTTTGTGAAGCAAGTATATTTTATCTTGCTCCATTATGGCTGCCAATTTTTCTAGGCCTTCTCTTCTCCATATAACCTATCTCCACACAATTTAAGCACATTTCATCAAGCCATTATTCCTCTAGAATTTTTGCAAGTTTCAGTCCAGAGAGGATGTGTGTGAAGCAAGTACCATTTTGGCTTGGCCAATTGGTGTGAGACTTTTTGTGCATCTTTATAGGACCAAATGACTCTGCCAACTCTTCTATGTTGGTCCAACTAACATGGTTAAGTTCGCAACAGTAAACTTCAGAGGTTGCTTACCATTTAACCACAACAGTTTTCACCGAGCTACCACCTAAGTTGCAACCTACCCTAGAAGGACTAACCCCAAGAAAACCTTTGCTAGCTCGTTGCATCCTCCAGGTGCCAGTCTACGCAGTGATCACGAGATTGGGCATGTCATGCGCGCGCTCTACTATCGTTGGCCGCGTCCAGGACATTTTCTTGCTTGGGCCCCTCCTCCCCTCGTCGTCTTCGCGCGCGTGAGCGTGTCCAACAGCTAGCCTGCATCTTCGCCATACCCATGGAGCCATCTCCCCCTCCCGAAGCCTCCGCGCTGGCTCTCATCGCTATTCGCCCACGGGTGCACTGTGCCCTGTTTGGCTCCGAGCTTGCCTCAGCCTCTTCCTCTGCTCCTAAGCATCGCGTTCTTCTCCGTGAACCCCTGTGCCTCGTCCGTTCTCCCCTCATCACCTTCCGCGCCCTCCCGTGACCCATGTCTGTGCCAGAGCTCCGGTAACATGTCGCCGTGGCGGCACCCGAGCTCGCCCCCTCGCTCCTGCCAATAAATGGCCCTCCCCTCGGCCCCCGAGCATCCCAGCAGCCTCGCCTCACTCCCAGGACCCCGCCTAGCCTCTCATTCGAGCTACAGGAGCTCCCGTCCCTCCTCCATGGCTGCCATGTCCGCATCGGCTTCGGCCTACATTAGCCCCATGTCGAGCTCCTCCCTTCCTCCATTCCACTAAAGTAGCTCCAAAACGACCCGGCGACGTCTCCCCGTCTGTCTCCGGCTCCCCGGAGCGCCCTTGGCCACAGTTTCGGTAAGCAGCCGACGACCTCCGCTACGGGTGTCCTTGTCAACGTCACCTTGATCCTCCCCGACGTGCGTGCTGCCCCTGGTCGTGTGCGGTGCTCCATGTTGACTCCACCCGTGGCCAGACCTCAGCTGGAGGTGGCCGGTGGCGCCTGGACTGGCGTCGGCAGCGCTCGCCCGAGCCATCTGTCGTGGCTCCGTTGGGAGGAAGACGATGCAACGAAGAGGAGATATAAAGATCCCGCGGGACCCGCCTATAAGCGAGACAGGCCCTGGCCCCGCCACTGCCACGTGGGTTAAGTGGAGACGGCAAGCGCAGAGTGTGTTTTCCTCCACAAGAAGCGTATTCTGTCCAATACACTTTCCTTGTTCTGTAAGCGCACTCTCCAGCCTCTTCAGTCCATTTTACGCTTTCCCTACAGAAAAAACGTATTCTCATAAATACGCTTTCTCTTTTTCTGCTCAGACGGCCAAAGTGGATATTTTGTGAACGTTCACTATTTTAGCCCTTTTGTGTCTAAAAAGTGAATGGCCACAACTTTTCACTCATAACGCCGATTGAGGTGAATCCAATGCCCACGTCTTCGGCTTGTCGACCCTGTTCTGTTTACATCAATTTACCTATGGTTTGACATTTTGAAAATGACCCTTTTCCCCATGCACGTAAACAGCCCCCTCCTGGAGAGAATGATTTCCTTCAAATCTTTCCATGATCTTTCCGCACTTTTCCCCAGTGCCTTCTTCACCCCCAAGAAAGCCACAATACACACTTGCATGATAGTCATGTAGTACCCATGGTTTTAAACTTGGACATTTAGTAACTGTCTATTTGTTTATCTGCAACTTTTATCGTTGTTTTGTACTGCTTATGGTTTCATGTTGAACTTTGTGCTATGTTTCGATGCACTTGGTTATCATGTATTCTTGCTAGTATTTCTTTGTATGACATGCTTGGTAGTGGTACATGTTGATGTTGGTGATGGCCTTCGGTGCATGACTATCGGCTTTTCCGATTGTTGTTGTTATGCATGTTCTGTTGCATCCAGTTGGTTAAATACTTGCATGGTAGCATTTTTGATATGTTCTTGCATGATATTTATTGTTGATGCTAGTGATGATGCTATGTTTCTGAGAAGTGTATACTTGTGATGTTCATGCTAGTCAGTATGCCATGCTCAGTCGCATATATGATTTATTGTTGGTGATATGTTAAGAAGTGATGTTGCACAACCATGCTTATGTATATCATGCTCATGCATTGTAGTTGCATCATGTTTTTTTCTTATGACTTAGCTTATTGCATTCAAGTTTAAAGAGACTTAATTGAACTTGAAGAACTGTTGGCTGAGTCATGGTGCCACCATATGGAGCTGACCAGTGCAACCACATTTGCCTTGTGTATGGGAAGGGCCCTAGTAGTTTATTGTCATGCCTCTCACCGGTGCCTCCAACGAGGGAAGGTTATGCACGGGCACTAACTTGGCCGGGTAGGATGGCATAAGCCTTGTGCGCCCAAATTGTTTGCGTGCTTTTTTCCCCGTTTGGGACCCTTTTTTGTTTTGTCACAACGTGGCCGTTTTTCCACGACGGTGGCCATTTTGCCTTTGGTAGGAACGGGGCAACCCAGGACTGAATCCAAAGGGGGTGTTGGTCGGAGTGGTCGGGAGAGTGTCATGATAGTTGATCGGTTTTGTCGGAACGCAGTTCGACCACACGAATGGGAGTGCAAGGCCATGGGTTCCATGGTGTGGGTACGGTGCGCTACCTCTGCAGAGTGTATTAAATCTATCCATAGGCGCGCCCACGGATAAGGGCCCAGTGCGTAGTTGGTCACACTATGGGTCAATAGTAATAATAATGATGTGCTTAATAACAACCCCGGTTCGATGGTAAGAGAAGTTGGTTCATGTTATGTGATCGTGAGAGGATCACCGTGGTATCGAGGATACCGAGTTGTTGAATACTTGTGATGTTGTGCGTGAATCATGGGTAAAGATCAAGCTCCTTGTGGTCATGACTGACTTCTATGATATTGTTTATACCAAGCTTGATTGGATCCTAAGATGATCGTGTGATGTCCGCGGTGGTAAGTGATGCATGTGATGGTTACGAGGTAACTCGAGTAGAGTAAGTTGGTGCATGTAGTGTTATCATGTTGCATGCTAGTATCCTCAGATTCATATGTCATGCCATGCTCATATTGTTCTAGTTGTACCATGTTCATGTTGTTCATGCCATCTTGTCCTGATGATATCATGTTAATCATTGATAACCTGTAACTGCCATGTTGTTGTTTGCCTTGAATGCTTCTGGCTATTATGAGCTTGCAAGTACATTCAATGTACTGACTTGGCGAGTCATGCCAGTTTGCAGGTCATGCTGAACTTGATTGCTTGTTTGCCATGAATTCCTTGTTTGCGAGCACTACTAGGAAAAGGTCTACTAGTGGCGCACCTGTTTTTCCTACTAATGGCGCACTACAGGTACGCCACTATCACCACGCCATTAGAACTAAATACTAATGGCGCACTACAGGTGCGCCACTATCACCACGCAGTGCACCATTAGTATAGCCCACCGTGCGCCATTAGTATGCCTCACAGGGGGTCATACTTACCCATGTGCTTTGGCATACTAATGGCGCACTAGGGGGAGATGCGCCATTAGTGTCATTTCTGCAGTGCACCATTAGTGTCCTGAGTGGTGCGCCATTAGTATGAATATTAGGGATTTTTTTCTTTTCTTATACTTGCACAGGTTACAAAACATATTACTGCACATAATATCGAGAGCACAACATATAAACAGCAGATTTAACGAATACAATAGAGGATTAGTCTCCGAATACAATTCATCATATTAGTCTCCGAATTTCTAATACCAAAAAAAGTTATAACATTACAAGTCTCGAAACCGCGAGTAGCGAGTTTGTCTTCACATTACAAGTCGATATCGATCATCTAAACTACCATCACATAGAAGAGAGTTGCGGTCATCATGATGAGCATAATCGCGATGAAGCTGGTCTTCATCCTGTTCCTCCAACGCTCCCTCCTCTCTCCCTCTAGATAGCGCGCGTATCTAACTTCCACCTCCGCCCTAGTGGTGTACCCTTTGTAACTGTTACCGCTAAAACGGTGAACCTGTCTCCGACACTCCTCCCAGTCGTCGTAGACTCCGGGAACCTTACCCTTGTACACGACATACGACGGCATCTCTATGCACTAGCCAAACAAAACGTTAGTAACAATTCACAGACAATATATAAGCAATATATAAGTATGCAACAAAAGGATCGGAAGATAAAAGCAACACATTAATAGCACGATTCATGGTCCTACTAATAAATATCATCGATTACATATAACTTGAATGACTGTCCAAACCAAAGAGACATACAAGTTCATTAAAGTTTAATATTACAACATGAGCCAATCGACAATTCAGAACTACATAGCATCACTACTTTTGACTCGACTCATGGGACCGGAGCGTGGATGAAGCCGCCGTCTTTCGTGATGGTCATGAAATCGCAAGCGTTGTCAGCCTGCATTTGTAGCGTTGTTTCTATCTCACTCTTGGACGGTTGATAACTGAGGTAGAACTACCCCGAGGTACGAAGGACATCTTGATGGTTGATTTCCGCAAACACCGACTAAATGCGAAAGAATTCTTGTCTGATGTCCGCGTCCTGGATTGACGACAAGCGTGTGGCCCAATATTTGAGATTATTTGGTAGCAGAAGGTGATTATTGTCCCATACGATCGCCCGCATGTGATGGAGGGCGTAGTAGGCATTCTTCTAACCGCCAGGAGGTTGCTTGACGCAGGGGAACATCGTATTGTCGGTGAACACGTGCTTGCCGTACCTACGAACTGGCCTCTTAAAGGTGCCTCCAGATCTGGCGTAGTCGGGGAGAGCATCATCAAAAACTTTCTTGATATTTGTGTAGTCCATCTTCGACTCACGGTCCGGGTCGAAATACGTGGCCATGGAATATTTCGGGCTTAAGAGGATGAGTGTGCAATGTGTGTCACTGCACAAACATGGAATGTTAGAAAAAAAGAATGATCGAAATCTAAGAAATCATATGTTACGGGGCGGTGAGGGGATGACTTACTCGGGAAAGTAAGGCACGAGGAAGTTATCCTTATTTGGGTTTGCGAGAATGACGCCTTCGAGGTGTGAACTCGCGACTTGCCGGTCCCCAGCACTGCCCAAGATCTTGGCACACATGTAGAAGGGGTCGACCATCCCGATGTCCGGGGTCTTGTCAATCCCATGAGTTCAAAAAGTTCCCATGAAATACAATCGAGAAATGAAGGCTACATTTAAATACAATTGGTCTTAGCTAGCTATATGTTCACAATCTTTTCCCCTTATTTTTCGTAAATGGAGTTCTTCTCTTGAACGGACGTCATTTAGGTAGGGTGGTCCTGCTTCTTCTTGTGGTGTATGCTGGTACTTCATCGTCATCGTCATGTTCCATCTTCGGGTCGCCGTACTTGTCGAAGTCTTGCTCATTGGCGAGTCCATCCATTTCTATGATCTTCCTTTTGCCTCTCCTCACGACAACACGACTGGGCTTTGACTAGTAGGTAATGAAGAAGCATTGGTCCACTTGGGAAGCCAGTACCCATGGCTCATTTTTTGTGGTGACGTTTGCGCCTGCGGTCTTGGATTTGGCTTCGGGTATAACCATGGTGGTGAAATACCGGTCTTCTTTTATGACGCTCTTGTCCCATCTGACACGGAACATCGGGACCTTCTCTCCAGCGTAGGTCAGCTCCAAGATCTCCTCGAGCCTTCTGTAGTATCTGTCCTTGTCGTTACCGGTGTAGGATTCCATCGTTACCCCGGAGTTCTGATAACCATCGCTCTTCATGTCCTTTCCCTCGGTGTAGAATGTGTAGCCGTTGATATCATACGCCTCATACGTCATCAGGTTGTGCTCGGCGCCCTGTGACAAGGCGAATATGAGTTGTTCTTCCGCGGAAGAATCCTCATGTAAAGGGTACAACAGAAGCTTCTCCTTGAACTAACACGTGAAACATGAGTTGTGCTCTTTGATTATATCTCCGTCCGTCCTCAGTTGGCCTCGGTCATTGTAAGTCTTCTCAATAAAGGTTTTGTGCTCTACTACCCAAGGATCGACCATGTCTATGTGTTGTAGCGCGACTAGGTTTGCTCTTTCAAAGGTGGCGAGTCGACCCTCGAAGTCGACATGCATTTCATGGCAACCCTCACGGTGACCCCATCCAGCAAGCCTGCCGAGGTGCCTGTTGACGGGAAGACCAACGGGTTTCTCGATGCCTAGATAATTCGGGCAGTAGGAGATGCACTCTTCGGTCAGAAAGCCCCTGACTATGCTTCCCTCTGGACGTGACATGTTGCGAACATATCCTTTGATGACACCATTCATCCTTTTGAACGGCATCATGTTGTGTAGGAACGTCGGCCCGAGTTAGATGATATCCTCCATGATATGGACCAGCAGATGCACCATAACATCAAAGAATGCGGGCGGAAAGTACATCTCAAGCTCGCATAGTATTACCACGATCTCTTCCTGTAGCCTTCTGAGTTGCCTCACGCAAACCGACTTCCGAGAGATGACGTCGAAAAAGTTGCATAGGCCAAATACCATTTTCACGGACGTGCGCGTCCATGATCCCACAGATTGCAACTGGAAGTATTTGTGTCATCAGCACGTGACAGTCATGAGACTTCATCCCGCTGAACTTCTGCTTTGCTGAGTCTAGGTATCTGCTTATCTTCCCCGCGTAACCGTAAGGAAGTTTTACTCCTACGAGGCTGGTGAAAAACTGATCGATCTCCTCCTGACTTAGAGTGAAGCACGCGGGAGGGAAGTCATTTTCGGTCTTCTTGGCCTTTTTGCCTTTGCGACGACTTTCCGTGTCCTGCTTCGCCTCATCATCATCATCATTAGCGTGAAGCTCCTCCCTGATACCCATTGATTTCAAGTCTTCCCTTGCTTTCGGCACATCTTTGGTACTCTCTAGCTTGTTGAGCAGGGTAACAAGCAGACTCTCGCACACGTTCTTCGTGATATGCATGACATCAAGGCTGTGAGGCACACGGTGGATCTTCCAGTACGGTAAGTCCTAGAAAACAGACCTCGTTTTCCATACCTTCAGCAGTGGCTCTGGCGCCTTTCGCTTATTTCCCGGCTCTGGCGCCTTTTGCTTCTTTCCCGACAGTGGGCAATCTTTCCAATTTTTCAACAGCTCATCTATTTCCTCGCCGCTCCTCATACACAGGCGTCTTCAGGGTTCAGTTTCACCATCGAACAGATCCTTGTGTTTCCTCCATGAGTCATCATCGCGAAGCCACCTTCGACTTCCTATGAACACGGTTTTCGAAGACACGGGATCTCTATCTAGCTGGTGATACATTGTGTCATCCGTGCACCTGACGCATCCAAAAAATCCGTGGACCACCTGCTCCGCGACATATCCATAACCGAGATAGTCGTGCACCGTCGTGAGCAGTGCGACTCTCATAGGGAAATATTCTTTCTCCGCGGCGTCCCACGTATTGGCTGGCGTTTTCCACAGCATGTCTAGCTCCTCTTTTAGCAGCCCCAGATACAGATAGATGTCGTCCCCTCGTTGTTTCGGCCCTTCAATTAGCATACTCATGTGAATGTACTTCCTCTTCATGCACAACCAGGGGGGAAGGTTGTACATCCGCACAAACTGATACAAGAGTGGTGATGTGGTCACCTACAACTACATGAAAGACTACAAGGGAAACGCTCACAAGTGCCTAATGGCAAAGGCCGTGGTAGAAGATGGAGAGGACCAGAGCTCTCCTGACAAGGTCAAGGTAACCCGATGAAATCCTCCTCTTTTCACTCCTTATACTCCTAGTGATGAGTATCTTGATGCAGAGGATAGTTATGAGGATGATGATCTAGATGATCCTATGCTTGCTAAACTTAATAAGTTCATGTGCTCCCTCAAAGGAAACAAGCTCACTATGTTTCGTATGCTTATGGAGATGGTGAGTAAGCACACCGTCACCATTAAGGAACTCGAAACCCTCGTCACTTAGGAAAAGGAAAAATATGAAATCCTTGAGCGGAAAGTCCAATACGAGGAAGCACGAAATGATGAACTATGCTTAAAATTGGTGCAAATATTGATGTTCATGCTAAAGATCTTGCTTCTTTGAAAAAGGCTAAGGACTCTTGTCAAGAGTTGATGAATGATAAAAGTAAGCTTGTGAAGTCGCATGCTTCTCTCTCTAAGGATTGTGAGCTTCTATCTGTGTGCCTCAAGACTAAGGAAGAAGAGCTCACCCTTCTTACAAAGAGTTTTGAGACGCTCAAGCTTACTTATCTTGAAACTCTAGCCAAGGCCTACTCTTCTCCTATTATTAATGTTGATGCATGTACTACTTACTCTAGTAGTGATCTAGCATCTATTCTTGAGGAGAATCTCTTTCTCAAAGCTCAAATCGAGGAAAGTCCCATGACATGTGCTCAAGGACAAAAGAACCTTAATGAGGTATTGACCCAACACAATGAGGTGTTTGCCAAAGAGGGGCTCGAGTTTGACCCAAGCACAAGCAAGAAGAAGTCGTCCTCTCAAATGTGCACCACCCCTCTCAAGGAAACATTTGTACGAGAAGGGCACAAGGAGAAAGGTAAGTTTGTTAGTGGGAAGGCTACAAGGGGCATCCCCACTTTCAACAAGCCAAAAGAGTTCATGCCTCCATCCTATGTACTTCGTAAGTCTATGGATTGAGAAGTTTATGCAAAAAAATTGGTCCTCGAAATGCATTCCGATTCTATGCTATATGGGTCCCGAAGACCCTTGTTACTAACTTGAGAGTTCCCATTGCAAAATGGGTGCCTCTAACCAAGTAATAATTGTGTGTAGGTTGCCTTCTCCGGTGGAGTAAAATGGGTGATTGATAGTGGATGTACCAATCATATGACCGGAGATAGAAAATTTCTCTACGATTTCATGGAAGCTATTCAACCATTTATGAGCATTATGTTTGGTGGACGTTCAAAAGGATGGGTACTCGGGTTGGGCAAGGTGGATATCACAAATGACATGTCTCTAGCAAATGTCATGCTTTTTCAATCTCTTAAATATCATTTGCTTTCTATTCGCCAATTGGCTTCTTTTGGTTATGATACACTCTTTGGACTAATGGATGAAAAGTCTTTAAGAGAGATACTCTCAAAGTGGCCTTTGTTGGAGAGTTGGATGGCAACCTTTACACGATTGATTTCTCGAAAGAGAGCACATTCCATGCAACTTGTCTAATGGCCATGGCTGACAAGGGGTGGATATGGCATCGCCGGCTAGCCCATGTCGGCATGAGAAATCTTCAAGATCTCTTAAAGGGCAATCACATCCTTGGATTAACCAATGTCTCTTTTGAGAAAGATCCTGTGTGTAGTGCATGCATAGACGGGAAGCAACATCAATCAAAGCACCCACCCAAGAATATCGTGCCTACTTCAAGGCCTTTGGAGCTCCTTCATGTGGATCTTTTTGGGCCTCCTTCATGGGATAGTCTTGGTGGGAAAAAGTATGGGCTTGTCATTGTTGATGATTACTCAAGATATACATGGGTGTTTTTCCTCAAATCCAAGGACGAGACAAAGATCACCTTCATTGATTGTGCCAAGCAAGCACAACGTAAGTTTGATAGACATGTTGGCAATAAGGAGTGATAATGGCTCTGAGTTCAAGAATTACACCTTGGAAGAGTTTCTCAGTGATTAAGGGATTGAGCACCAATATTCAGCTCCATACACTCCTCATCAAAATGGTGTAGCCGAAAGGAAGAACCATACACTGGTGGAGATGGCAAGGTCTATGTTGGATGAATACAAGTCGCCACATAGTTTTTGGGCCGAGGCTGTCAATACTGCATATCATGCATCAAACCGTCTCTTCCTCCACACTATATTGGAAATGAGTCCATACGAGCTCCTAACTAGGAACAAGCCAAATGTCGAGTACTTTTGGGTATTTGGGTGCAAATGTTTCATCCTCAACAAAACAGAACGGTTAGGAAAATTTCAATCCAAAACAATTGAGGGCTTATTTGTTGGCTATGGATCAAACTCTCACGCCTATAGAGTCTACAACAAATCCAATGGATGTGTTGTAGAAATGCTACAAAAAAAAGACACATCCGTGACATTTTGGGCGGAATGAATTTTTTTTGTCATACTTATGACACTTCTATGACGATAATTGTGACAAAACCCGGTATCATCATAGATGTGGTGGCCTCCTACTTCTATGACAAAAAATCATGACAAAAAATGGGCTTTTCGTCCTGGGCGGGCCGGAGACGCAGCTGCATGACATTACTTGGGCCGTCCATGATGGAAAAACCATGGTAGAAGCGAGGGCGAGGAAAATATCGGGGAGTTCCCGGTTACGGTGGGTGGTCAGGGGCCGAGCAATGCGCATTTCTCTCGTACCGTACGCGCGTGGGTGCGAGGCATTGGGCTCTAACTGAACCCGAGCGAGGCGTCGCCTAACTGAACCCGAGCGATTGCACTACAGGCTACGCATTACTGAACCCGAGCGATCAAGCGATTCCTTCGCCACTGCTGCTAACTGAAGCAGATCGATGCTTCCTTTGGATGAACAGTGAGCGTTGCTGGGGGGGTGGATGAACAGTTCCCAGTGGGGGTGGATGAACAGGACCCCATGGTGTTGCCTCTAGATGAACAGGACCCTGATCGATTAAGTCGGTTGGGGCTGGATGAACAGGACCCCCTAGAGGGCTGGATGAACAAGATGACCCCGGTGGAGGGCTGGATGAACAGTAGCCCGTGGAGGGGTGGTTGAACAGGAGCCCGTGGAGAGGGCTGGTTGAACAGTAGCCAGTGGAGTAGAGCGCGGTGGAAGCTAGATGAACAAGAGCCCGTTGATGAATAGTCACAGGTGTAGGCTGGAGGAGGTCGTTGGCGGATGAGCAGTAGCCCGTGGAGGCTGGAGGAGGTCGATGGTGGAGATGAACAGTATCCTGTGGAGTCACATTTTGTGGTATGCCACACCCCTCCCGATGAACAGGAGCCCCATTTCGACCGTAGTGCTCCAACACAAGTCTGTTTCCTCTGTTTTGTGGTACGCCACACCCCTCCCGATCAACAGGACCCCGTTTCGACCGTAGGAGGTCCAACAGAAGTCTGTTTCCTCCGTTTTGTTGTACACCAGACCCCTCCCAATGAACATGATCCTGTTTTGAACGTGGCCGGTCGAACACAAGGCCGTTTCCTGCGTTCTGCGGTATGCTAGGCCTCGTTTCCATCGACTATTCCGTCCAAGCCGGTTATCTCCCACGCGTTTTGTTGCCTCTCGATGAACACGATGCATTCTGTTGCCTCCCCATGAACACGATGACGCAGTTTCTCCTTTCCGACCCAGCCAAGTACACGTGCCCTGGTCGTACGTTTGCGCGAGTAGGCGTTCGAGACCCTGCCCGTATGTACATACGTGGCCGTATTTACTTTCTTGCACCCTGGCCGTTGTACATACGTGTATATGCTACGGGCACGGCTCTACTACGACACGTGTGCGCCTCTACATCGACCAATATGTACATACATGTTCACGACCAGAATGAGAACGCTACATACGCTTCGACCACGTGGGTCCCGACTGTCAGGCACTTCCTTGCGTGCGAAGGTGGGTCCCAGCAGTCAGGGGGAAATCATTTTTTTACTCGGACGCACTTCCTTGCATGCGAAGATGTAGCTGGTGGGTCCCAGCAGGCAGGGGGAAACATTTTTTTCGCAAAATAAGGTGACCCGTCCGGTGGGTCCCTGCTGTCAGGTGGAGGAATAATTATTTTGAGCGTAATAAGGAGGTAGTTCCTTGCGGCCGCCATGGACCCAGCTATCAGCCACTCCGAGGGAGTCCTGGATTAGGGGGTATCCGAACAGCCGGACTGTGTACAACGTCCAGACTATTGAAGCGTGAAGATACAAGACTCAATACTTCGGCCCGTGTCCGGATGGGACTTTCCTTGGCATGGAAGGCAAGCTTGGCGATTCGGATATTATATTTCCTTCCTTGTAACCGACTCCATGTAAACCCTAGCCCTCTCTGGTGTCTATATAAACCGGAGAGGTTGGTCCTTAGAAGGCCGATCACAATTATATTCATACCATCATAGGCTAGCTCCTAGGGTTTAGCCTCTATGATCTCGTGGTAGATCTACTCTTGTACTACCCATATCATCAATATTAATCAAGCAGGAAGTAGGGTTTTACCTCCATCGAAAGGGCCTGAACCTGGGTAAACACCTATGTCCCTTACTTCTTGTTACCATCAGCCTTGACGCACAGATCGGGACCCCCTACCCGAGATCCGCCGGTTTTGACACCGACATTGGTGCTTTCATTGAGAGTTCCTCTGTGACGTCACCGTCAGGCTCGATGGTTCCTTCAATCGTCATTAACGACGCGGTCCAGGGCGAGACTTCCCCCCGGACAGTTCTTCGTGTTCGGTGGCTTCGCGCTGCGGGCAAATTCACTTGGCCACTTGGAGCAGATCGACAGCTACGCCCCCGGCCATCAAATAAGGTTCGGAAACCTAAACTATCCGGCGAATATCCGTGGAGACTTGATCTTCGACGGATTCGGGCCAGCGCCAGAAATGCCAAACAGTCGCAATGAGTACGGCTTAGACCTACCGTCAAACGTCGCTCGGGATATCGTCCTGGTAGAAACCAAGGATATAAATCCGGGACAAGTTGCCTCGCCTAAGGATGGAGGGCTGGACCGCGCCCCGCAGGCCGTACCTTCATCGTCGATGGAGCCGAACACAGGTTTCACCCCTGAGGGCACCCATGACTTCGGACCCCCGGATTCATATCCAGACACAGGTTCCAGTCCGTGTGCCCCCGAGCCCGCCGATCCTGGTTGGGCTCCGGTGATGGAGTTCACCGCGGCAGACGTTTTTCAGCACTCGCCCTTTGGCGACATGCTAGACTTATTAAAGTCTCTCTCCTTGTCAGGAGACTCCGGGCCGAACTATGTCCGGCTCGAGTGGGAAGCAGACAACGATGGAATTCATTGCCCACCCACCACCCACTTCATTTCCACGATCGATGATCTAACCGACGTGCTTGACTTCGACTCCGAAGACATCGACGGTATGGACGACGATGTAGGAGAATCACAGGAGCCACCGCTCACCGGGCGGTGGACAGCCACCTCCTCATATGATATATATATGGTGGACACTCCGAAGGAAAATAATGGCGACGAGGCAACGGAGGACAACCCCTCAGGAAGGAAACCAAAGAATGGGCGTCATCGGCGCCGCTCCAAGCCCCACCATAACAGCACCGGCCTCGGAGGTGAAAATAATCCGGATGGCACCGAAGAAGAATATGACCCTGATCAGCACACCTTTGAGCAGGCCGAACAGGAAGACGAGCAGGTCACCCCAGAAGAACAGGCGACAGACGCATACCCGGAGGAGGACAACTACATGCCCCCCTCCGAAGACGAGATCAGCCTCGGCGATGATGAGTTCGGCATACCTGAGGATCCCGTGGAGCAGGAGCACTTCAAGTGTAGGCTTATAGCCACTGCAAGGAGCCTGAAGAAGAAGTAGCAGCAACTACAAGCTGATTAGGAACTGCTCACAGATAGATGTACTGAAGTCCGGGCAGCCGAGGAATATGGACTCGAGTGCCAAACGGCTGACCGGCCACCCAATGGCCGGGACAAAATGGGATACCAGCCCGGATACTAGCCCGCACCCCCATGCCAATACACTACAGCTCAGGGAAACATGTACGACCTGCAAGATATTCTGGAGAATAAAGCAGGACAACCAATATCAATCTACGGATCGAGGGGGCGCGCCCCAGCGCGCGACGACGGCCATCACGCCGGGTACATCATCAACAAATCCGGTCGGGCCGAACATAGCAACCCATACCAATCCGACCTGCGTAGCCACATAGCCCGGCATAGAGGCGCCACACACCCTCTCCGCCTCACGGACAAAGTAATGTATCATGAATTCCTAGAAGGGTTCAAACCCGTAAACATCGAATCATACGATGGCACAACAGACCCCGCAGTATGGATCGAAGATTTCCTTCTCCACATTCACATGGCCCGCGGAGATGATCTACACGCCATCAAGTATCGCCCCCTTAAGCTCAAAGGACCAGCCCGGCACTGGTTAAACAGCCTGCCAGCAAATTCTATTGGCAGTTGGGAAAACCTGGAGGATGCATTCCTCGACAACTTCTAGGGCACACATGTGCGACCACCAGACGCCGATGACCTGAACCACATTACTCAACAGCCCGGAGAGTCAGCCTGGAAATTCTGGACTCGGTTCCTCACTAAAAAGAACCAAATAGTCGACTGTCCGGACGCCGAAGCCCTGGCGGCTTTTAAGCATAATATCCGTGACGAGTGGCTCACTCGGCACCTCGGCCAAGAAAAACCCAAGTCTATGGCAGCTCTCACAACCCTAATGACCCGTTTTTGTGCGGGTGAGGATAGCTGGTTGGCTCGTAGCGGCACCACGCCACATTCCGGCACTAGGGCCGGCCGCGATGCTAACGTCAAGCCACGGCGCAACAAACATAAGAGACGGAACAACGGCGACAGCACGGAAAACACGTCAGTCAACGCCGGATTTAGCGGACCTAAATCCGGACAGCAGAAAAAGCTGTTCAAAAGAAATAATCAGGGACCGTCCAGTCTGGAACGCATACTAGAGCGCTTGTGCCAAATTCATGGCACACCGGACAAACTAGCCAACCACACCAATAGAGACTGCTGGGTGTTCAAACAGGCCAGCAAGATAAACATCGAAAACAAGGACAAGGGACTGCACAACGACGATGACGATGAGCCCCGGCGTCCGAATACAGGGGGGCAGAAGACATTTCCCCCCAGGTGAAAACGGTCAATATGATCTACGCCACCCACATCCCCAAGCGAGAACAAAAACGGGCACTACGGGACGTCTATGCGATGCAGCCAGTCGCTCCCAAGTTCAACCCATAGTCAGCTTGTCCAATCACCTTTGACCGTAGGGAATACCCGACCAGCATTCGTTATGGCGGCTCAGCCGCATTGGTCTTAGACCCAATCATCGACAGATTCCACCTCACGCATGTCCTTATGGACGGCAGCAGCAGCCTGAACCTCCTTTATCAGGATACAGTGCGCAAGATGGGCATTGACCCTTCAAGGATCAAGCCCACCAAAACCACCTTTAAAGGTGTTATTCCTGGAGTAGAGGCCCGCTACATGGGTTCTACAACATTGTAAGTGGTCTTCGGATCCCCAAACAACTTCAGGAGCGAAGAGCTGATCTTTGACATCGTCCCTTTCCGCAGTGGCTACCACGCACTGCTCGGGCGAACGGCATTTGCAAAATTCAATGCGGTGCCACACTATGCATATCTCAAGATCAAGATGCCGGGACCGCGCGGGGTCATCACTGTCAACGGAAACATGGACCGCTCCCTTCGAACAGAGGAGCATACGGCAACCCTCGTGGTAGAAGTACAATGCGGCCGTCTCCGACAAACCAATCCGGCGACAACTTCGAGCACTGTCAAAAGAGTCCGGAGCACCCCGCAACAGGATCAACAGGAAGGTCAAGATCGTGATTAGCAGTCCAGCCTCCGCTCAAGCCCTCCCAAAGCAGCATTCATGCCACGCGTACACAATTACGCACTCAAGATACCTTCAGCATAGGCGGAAGTGCATCAATGACTTAGTCGATAATGCGGGTAAACCGCTAAACACCTTCATACTCTTCCCCTTTTACCTTTCAGGACACCGTCTTAGTGCAGCATCCTCAGAAGAGCTGAATTGCCGAACTCATATGGAAGAGACACCCACGGAGGCAACAGACGTTGTGCGCAGAAGGAAATACCCAGGTGGAATCTATTTATGATAATTATACCTGCTTCATCTATCTGCACACGACTTGCCCCTGGATAGGAGATGTCAAATAGTCCTATTTTTATCTCTGCCTAATGCATCCATTGTAACATACGCTTAAGCATATTTTTCGCTAAATGGAGATTATATATAGCGTCAGCTTATTATCCTTATTTGAGTATTTTTTTCTCTTCTAAATGTTTATTTGGTATTGCATCCGTACACCTTGGCACAGCCAGTTTGCCAGGGGCTCCTTACAACGCCCCGTTATATGGCAACTAAAAGTCCGAACACTTTCAATAGTGCGGCACCCCAAATTTATAGCACTATATGCATCAGCTCCGAATCATGTCTTGGGTCTACAGTTGGGATAGCCTGGCTCCCTTGTTTTGGTGCCTTACATTCCATTATATCGGCTAAGGTACCGCAGGGAGAACTACTGCGATTGTGTCCCAGTTCTTCCGGACGAGCACCTCAGTAGAGAAAGCCGAAAACTGACCGGCATGATGTGGGCGAGAGCTAGTCGCTGTTCGAATGGTACTAAAATCCTTAAAGATTTTTTGCTTTAGATAAATCGGCTTTGTCCGATCAAGGCGTATATAGTGCCCCAATTCGGCCTTCCGGATTCTAGGGGTTCGCCGAAATTTAAAATTGTAGACTTCTATGGCTAAGTGAAAGTTATAAAGCCGCATAGTCCGATTGCCTCATTCGCTGCGCTGGACACCTCCTTACGGGACCAAACATTTGGATAAATAGTGTCCGGGTTTTCCACGAACACCCCAGTGCTAGTCGCGTGGGTGCGGAAGCCGACGATTGGCCTACTTTCAGGATTTTATAAATAGCCGCACAGAAGGTAATATTTTAAATAACAAACGCGCTACATTGCGCAAGTAACTTCGTCCTTAAAATACAACCATGACAGAAGCGAATTCAATCAAAAATGGTGTCCTTGGTACATTCGTCAGCCATGAGGCGAGCACCCTTCATAACGCCATCATAGTACATCTCGGGATGGCGATGCGCCTTGCCCTCCGGCGGTCCGTCCTTGACCAGCTTCTCCGCATGCATCTTGCCCCAATGCACTTTGACGCGGGCAAGGGCCCGGTGGGCACCCTCGATGCACACGGATCGCTTGATCACCTCAAGACATGGGCAGGCATCCATCATCCGCTTGATCAGGCCGAAGTAGCTACAGGCCACGAGCTCACTAGGACACATCCAGACTATGAACCCCTTCATAGCCAGTTCGGCCGCCCTGTGGACTTCGACCAACTGCTTCAGTTGGTCACTCAGAGGCATCGGGTGTTCGGCCCCGGCATATTGGGACCAGAACAGCTTCTCCATTGAGTTCCCCTCATGGGAACGGTAGAACTCCACAGTGACTGATACGCTGCGTGGAAGATCTGCGACTGCCCCTGGAGAGCTCCAAATTTGAGTAAGTAAAAGAAACGCCTCCTCCACATGTTTGCCTTGCACATAGAACTTCTTACCCACTGCTATCTTCTTCGCCTCCTGGATCTCCTGCTGTGCTTTCTCGGCTTCGGCCTTGGCGTCTTTTAAGCTCATAAGGGCCTTCGCAAGCTTGGCCTCTTTGACCTTTAGATCACGCTCCATGGACTCGCATTTCTTGCCGATGTCCTGGAGCTCCTACTGTACCTCACCTACCCTAGCACTTTGCTTTTCGCGCTCCTTACATTCCGAGGCCGCCTTGTCTTTGGCCTCAGACAACGCCTTTTTCAGGGCCGCCAGTTCGGCAGGCGCCCCTGTTACATGGTCATGACAGTTAGTTGTTAGACCGACCAATTCTGTCTATCCTTAAATATATAATAAGGGGAATTACTCACCCTTGTTCTCTTCGAGCAGACTCTTCGTGAGGTCGAGCTCTCCCTGCGCCTGCTCCAGGTCCCGCTTCAGTTTGGCAACCTCGGCAGTACGGGTAGCAGCAGCAAGCAGCACAACCTGCTTATTCAAAATAACACTTATGATTAGACTCCTGCGGAATTTAATTGACCCTATGCTCGGCTTTTCTTTCTGAACGCCAAACAGAGTATCAGGGGCTACTACCTATTGGGTGGTAATTTTGCACATATTCATTACTTACCTCGAAGCCTGTTAGGAGGCTGGTGCAAGCTTCGGTTAGTCCGCTCTTGGCGGACGAAACCTTCTTAATCACCGTACTCATAAGAGTACGGTGCCCTTCATCCAGGGAAGCGCCGCAAAGCGCTTCCAGCAGACCGTCCGGCGCCTCATGCGCAACGGAAGTTCACGACACATATGGCTCGCCCTCCTTAGCGCGGGGTCGCCTGCCTGAGTCCAGAACCATCGAAGGTTCCGGAATCGTGTTCGGCTAAGAGCCCGGCTGGCCGTGGCTCTCGTCGACACGATCCGCGGGGATCTTGAACCCCGCGTGTCTGACGACTGGGACCCCGCCCCAGGGCGTCTCCAGGGTCACCTCCCCCTGCTCTGGGAGCCTTTGGGACAACACCTCCGTGACGTCTGCAGGTTGAGAAGTGGTGGCCGTCGAAAGCGAATTCATCTCCGAATTGCGCAGGGACCGGGAGGAGGATAATCCCTGGCCGGACTGCACATATGTTCGCCATTATTAATACAAAAACTGTGAAGTGAAGTCATGATAGAGTGCAAGCACTTACGATCGCGCTAGGGGCTTCCCCCTAGGCAGCCACCCCTCCTCCCTGAGGGCGGCCGTGGCGGAGTAGTCCGGAAGGGGCCCCTTCCTCTTCTTGGACGCCCCGGCCTCCCCTCCTGGGGCGACTTTCCTCTTCTTCTTCCCCCGGTGGGGGAAGGTAGGATCTCTTCCTGATTCCCCCCGCCTCTGCGGGAGGAATCTGACTCGTCGTCATCAGATGACAGGGGAATGACGACCCTGCACCGAGGACCTTTTTCGGCCCCCAGATCCGCCTCCCCGGATCCCTCATCCTTCCCGAATGGGGCGTCTTCTTCTTCTTACTCCCCCCTTCGTGGGAGGAGTCTGCCTCGTCGTTTTCGGACGAGGCTTCCGGCACAACCTTGCGCCGGAGACCCTTTCGGATCCCCGGGGCCTTCTTCTCGGCCTTCTTCTCCGGCACCTTGTACGGCGCCGGGACCAGCATCTCCGTCAGGAGAATGTCTGCTGGATCTTCTGGCAGCGGAGCCGGGCAGTAAACCCGCTCCACTATCTACACGTAATCCTGAAACAAATATGCACAACTGTTTAAGGCACTCCCATGAATGTATCGGGAAGAACTGGGTCCGGTGTCAGTCTAAGAACTCACCGGCCTAGGAGCCCGCGCGGTCTTCGAATGTCAGAGGAGGCACTTCGGAGGCCTTGAATAGCTCCTTCCATGCGCCTTTGTGCGTCATGCCATAGAGCCTCTAGAGCGTCCAGTGCACAGTGGGGACGAACTCCCACAGATTGACTGCCCGCTTCTGGCAGGGCATGATTCGGCGAATGAGCATTACCTGGATCACGTTGACAAGCTTGATGTTCTTGTCCTTCATGCTTTTGACGCATGTTTGGAGTCCGGCCAGCTCCACGGAATCGCCCCAGGACAGGCCCTTCCTCTCCCAGGAGGTGAGCCGCATGGGGGCTCCGAACTGAAACTCGGGGGTCGCCGCCCAGTTGGCGCCGCGCGGCTCGGTGATGTAGAACCACCCCGATTGCCATCCTTTTAAGGTCTCCGCAAAGGATCCGTCGAGCCATGTGACATTGGGCATTCTGCCCACCATGGCCCCTCCGCACTCCGCTTGTTGGCCTCTTAACACCTTCAGCTTCACGCAGAAGGTTTGCAGCCATAGGCCGAAGTGAGGCCGGATGCAGAGGAAAGCCTTGCACACGACGATGAACGTTGAGATGTTGAGGACGAAATTCGGGGCCAGATCGTGAAAATCCATCCCGTAGTAGAACATAAGCCTGCGGACGAAGGGATGGAGTGGGAATCCCAGTCCACGGACGAAGTGGGCGATGAATACGACCCTCTCGTGGGGTCCTGGGATCGGAATGACCTGCCCGACGTCTAGTAGACGGTGCGCTATGTCCGCGGCCAAGTATCCGGCCGCCCGAAGATTGGTGATGTGTTCCTCCTTGACGGTGGAAGCCACCCACTTGCCTCCTGCTCCGGACATGTTTAGCTATGCGGGGAAGACTTGAGCTTGCGCGCTGGAGATCGAGGGGGCATGAGTGGGCAAAGGAGGAAGAAGGCGTGGGTGAAAATGGGGGAATCTTATCCCTTTATAGAAGCTCCGGAAGCGGTGCGCCTCCCCACTTGACCGTTGGGAATCGCTTGTTTCCCAAGCGCCGCGGTTAATGACACGGTTAGATTACCCATGCCCGTATTGATGAGAATCCCATAATAAGGGGACACGATCTCTGCTTTGAAAAGACGTGTCACAGAAACCGCCTCGTGATATGCGTTGTAGCTGGTTGTGTGGAAACGGTTCGAATAATGGATCTGATCATAATAACGTGTCACGTCATCAGGAAAAGTTGTCAGCAGATTGCATTTGTGAAATATCATTCTCTCTACGGTGGTATGTGAAGATCATTTTTTTCAGATCCGGACACGATTTGAGTGTTCGATGATTACTTTCGAGTATTCAGAGGAGGAAGCCGCCTTGCAATGTCGAAGACAATACTGCACGCCGGACTCATCGTCATTGAAGCCTGGTACAGGGGCTACTGAGGGAGTCCTAGATTAGGGGTTATCCGGACAGCCGGACTGTGTACAACGTCCGTACTATTGAAGCGTGAAGATACAAGACTCAAGACTTTGGCCCGTGTCCGGATGGGACTTTCCTTGGCATGGAAGGCAAGCTTGGCGATCTGGATATTATATTTCTTTCCTTGTAACCGACTCCATGTAAACCCTAGCCCTCTCCGGTGTCTATATAAACTAGAGAGGTTGGTCCTTAGAAGGCCGATCACAATTACATTCATACCATCATAGGCTAGCTCCTAGGGTTTAGCCTCTACAATCTCGTGGTAGATCTACTCTTGTACTACCCATATCATCAATATTAATCAAGCAGGAAGTAGGGTTTTACCTCCATCGAGAGGGCCCGAACCTGGGTAAACACCTGTGTCCCTTACTTCTTGTTACCATCAGCCTTGACGCACAGATCGGGACCCCCTACCCGAGATCCGCCAGTGTTGACACCGACACTCTCCACGTACAATACTCTTCCGATGGAAGTCATTCCTTGACCATGTTGACCACGCCGCACCTAGAGCACCAGGGGGTGGACGACGGTGAGGCTTAGGAAGGGGACGACGCGGAGCCGGGGAAGACGCGGCAATGGAAGCCCGCGTGGAGAGGAGTACGAGGGTTCACTAGTTCGGCTGCGGTGTGGGACCGCCGTCACGGCAGGGCCTAGCCAGCGGTGGGAATAGTAGGGGGAGGTGAGGCCTCTGCGGCAGCACAGCCGGCCTCGGGAGGCAAGAGCATGCGGCACGACCAGTGCTGCTTTGGGCGGCTGGAGCAAGAAGACCAAAGGTTGAAGAAGAACTACGACCGTTGGATGGACATCGTACGGGCACTGGAGCTAGAACCGTTCATATTGACTAGTTGACAAAGCCCTCCGTCCGCGTCAACTTAGTAGGCCCACAAGTCAGCCTTCCACCAAGGTGGGTCCCAGCTAGCAGTGGAGTATTCTTTTTTTGTGCATAATAAGGAGGCACTTTTGGTGGGTCCGAGCTGACAGCATGGGGAACGTTTTTTCGCGTAATACGGTGGCCCGTTCGGTGGGTCCCAGTAGTCAGGGGGAAACGTTTTTTTCACGAAATACGGTGGCCCGTCCGGTGGGTCCCTGCTATCAGGTGAAGGAATAATTATTTTGCGCGTAATAAAAAGGCACTTCCTTCCGACCGTCATAGACCCAGCTGTCAGCCTCTCCATGTATAGTACTCTTCCAATGGAAGTCGTTCCTTGACCACGTTGACCACGCCGCGCCGAGAGCACCAGGGCGGTGGATGACGGTGAGGCCTAGAAAGGGGACAATGCTGAACCGGGGAAGACGCGGCAGTGGAAGCCCATGAAGAGAGTAGTACGAGGGTTCACTGGTTCAGCTGCAGTGTGAGGCTTCCAATGACTCTTGTTTGTTGACCATGTTGACCACACCGTGCCGAGCGCACCAAGGCTAGTGGACGACGGAGAGGCCCAGACTGGAACGACCCGGAGATGGGGAAGACACAGCAGTGGAATCGCGGATGGAGAGGAATGGGAAACTTGACTAGCTCGGGTGCATGGCAGCACTGTCACCCACGGGAGACAGGAGCAAGAAGAGAGGTTGAAGAAGGAGCACGGCTGTTGGATTAACATCCAACGGTCTAGCTGCTAGAATCATTTGTTGATTATGTTGACAAAGCCCTGCCTACATGTCTGCTTAGTAGGCCCACAAGTCAGCTACCAAATCTGTCGGGTCCCAGCTATCATCGGGAGGAATAGTTTTTTTCGCATAACAAGGAGGCACTTCCTTCCGTGCGAAGATACAGACAGTGGGTCCCAGCTGTCAGGGGACGGAAATAGCTTAATAAGGAGGAACTTTCCTTGCATGCGACCATGGACCTCGTGGGTCCCAGCCGTCAGTCTCTCACGTACATTCCTCTTCCGATGACTCTCGTTTGTTGACCACGCCGCGCCGAGCACAACGAGGCGGTGGATGACGGCGAGGCCCCAGACTGGAACGACCCGGAGATGGGGAAGACGCGGCAGTGGAGTCACAGACGGAGAGGAGTGGGAAGCTTGACTGGTTCAGGTGCCGGGTGGGCCTACACTCAGCGGAGAATAACAAGAGATGTGGAGTGGAGGGATGGCCAGGCTGTCAGCGGGGTAGCGTTTCGCTATGAGACGCGCAAAACAACGCCACTGGACGCGGAGGCTGGAGCAAGCGGTCCCGGGAGCGCTAGGGGAAGAAGACGAGAGATTGAAGAAGAATGTCGGTCATTGGATGTAAATCCAACACCTTTCTTAGGCTTCGACCTACTAGCCCACATGTCAGCCAACCCATTTGTTTTTTAGTCCATTTGGTGGGCTGGGTGAAACAATGATGTAGCATCTATGCAGCCCATTTGGCCCGGGAAAAAAACTTGGGAAAAATGACTATTTTGTTTTTTCTTGCTAGAGCTCCTCGCATGTCATTTGATCACAAAAACTTGCAAGCACCTTGTGCACCCAAGCCTCTTTGATGCCAAAAAAAATCATATTTTTTTGAATTTCTCTGCTATTTTATTTCAAATTTACTGTTCACAAGTGTGCATATTAACTGTTTTTCCTTGCCACGAGCTCCTGGAATGTCCAAATAGCACAAACATTTGCATGCACCTTGCGCACATGAGTATCTTCAAACTCACAAAATTTTAGATTTTTTTAAAAAAATTGCTATTTTTTTAGGACGATCAAAGTTGTTTGACCGGAGGTAACAGCGCAGAAGGGCATTTCTGTAAGGGCACACGGCGGAGGGGCAAATTTGAGCAGGCTTTCGAATTAGGGGTATATCTGATTAGGTGGTCCGAGTTAGGGACCGAAATGCAAATGGCCCTATATATATGGTAGGATTTAAAGCCCATTTGCATTTTTCTCGAAATTCGGACTTGCTCGGCTGGGTGAAAATATCATGTTGGGCTGGATGAAGAAATGTTATAAAAACATAAACACATTATTGCACGTCTATTACTGCATTGGTCAGTAAAATCTTTGCAAGCTTATGTAAGCAATCACTAGGAGTTAACTTGCCAAGTTATATATAAACAATTATTATTATTATTTTCTAAGAACTTTCAATTTATGAAATAAAATATCATTTTAATTTGTTGTGTTAATACGACGTGGGGTATTATTATTTTTTAGGCTAGACGTGGGACAGTTCAGTTGGTTCTATGGAAAAGTACTGAGAGAAAACTCAGTTTACATGGAAAAAGAAAGAGGAAGAATATATATATATATATATATATATATATATATATATTATTGAAGGAAAAACATAGGTTCAGTTTTGCATTCTTATAGAAAAATAGAACTGAGTTGTGCATCGTCTTGAAAAAACAAACATAACTTGGGTTGCTGATGTTATAGACAAGCTAGGATGGGAGGCCCAGAGGCCGCTTGATCCAAAAAACGTTGAAACATGCCGTGGGCTGCCCATGTTAGACAACAAAACCTTGGCCATGGACCTGGTGGGCCCGGGACTATCAGCCTCTCGACGAACAATTGTCTACCGATTCCTCTTGTTTTTCTGACCATGTTGGGAACGACAGAAGGCGGCGCCGCAGCGAGAGCACCAAGATGGAGGACGATGTCGAGACCGTGGACCAAACAAACTAGAGCGGGGGAAGACGCAGGCGGAGGGGAGTATGAGGGTTGACTTGTTCAGATGCAGTGTGGCCGGTGGAGCTCCTTGGTATCGTTATCTTCTTTCATGTTGCCATAGCAGGGGTTGATGATGGTCTCGGCGAGGTCAAGCACGAAGTCTTTTTCCTGCCTGTTGTCGATGATCTTGTATTGCTTCTGGATGTCATCAAGCTTGTTGCACCAGATGGCCGAATCGTCGCGTTCTTCATTCTCTCCACCGTAGAGAAGGTGCAGTTGGTGCTGCCGATGAAACGGACGAATGCTCCAGAACCTCTGATGGCCCTACAGCAGTGGTAGATGAGAACCTCGTGTCACGGACATACTCGGGCGACCACGATCCACTGGTCCCTGTCAGAAGACGAATGGATGGGCACAAGGTCTTGTCCTGCGACCTTGTGCTTTCTCGTCCTGTAGGTACAGCTTGAACTCGGCGAGGCAGAGCTTCACCGAGTTCGGATCGTTGGTGTACATCACATTCAAGTTGGTGCCGCCATGGGACTCAATGGAGAACTCAAAGGTGAACTCCTTGCTGAAGTATATATCCAGCAGGCTCACCCCTTGGATCGCCATTGGAGTCTCTTCAAGTGAACGAGTGAGTAGGCGGCAACAGCAGTTCGTTTTTCAGCTCTTAGGGAACTGGATTCAACAGTAAACTGACTATGTATAGGAGACAACAGTTACTACCCCTCATTCACCCACTGCATGCCCGGCAGAATATGCACCCTCGGTGCATTCAAACGCCTCCATTAAGAAACCTATTCCGGCCACACATGTCGGTTCACGAGTGGGTCTGTATTGGTACTGTAATAACAAGTGTTAGTAGTCAATTTACTTAAATTTAATTAGCTTTAATTAAAATATATTCTTAAACCAAGCAATGCATTGGCTCGTTCTATCAGTGCCATAGGATCACATGCACAACAATTAGAATTATTATTCTAAGGATGCACATGATCAGCACATTTGCCGCACTTTCACACAGAAAATACTACCACGTTTGAACAGTTTGTTATGGTTGATGTCCTCTGCATCATCATACCTTGTTTCCCAGCTTGCAAGATTCAGAACCAACAAATAAGATTCAAGTAATAAGTACGACAAAGATGCCTACACATATCATTGACTCCCAGCTTCCAAGATTCATAACCAACAAATAAGATTCAAATAATAAATACAACAAAGATGCCTACACATCTCATTGATTCCCAGCTTGCAAGATTCAGAACCGACCCAGTAGAGACTTTTGATAATGTGAATACCGGGATTAAATCCATCTTGGCTAGCCGTGTCATACAACTCAAGAACTTGGCGAATGCTCTTGACCATCACAACATCTGTAATAGAGTATTCCTATTTGCACAGATAAGAAAGAGCATGATTAGTATAATAGTGGCACTAGTTGAAGCTACCGGTGTGAGGGGCCCTATACCGCCACGACTTGATGTGGTGAACCTGCAACTCCACTCGGATGAGGTCAACCTGTAGATCCATGATTCAATTCATGCGCCTTTTTCTGCAGTTCACCTGAAATGAAGCAAAGATTGCATCATTCAGCTAGCAAGAAGTACTTGCTCACATGAGCTGGCTGGTTCTTCTTTAGTAGTTGCACTAAAATTCAGCAACATTGAGGTTGGCTATCCTGCTCATGTAAGCTGCAACTATAATTTTCTTAGCCTTTTGTGTAGTTCCACTAAAATAATGTGCCATTGTGGTGACAGTGACGGCTCATCTTGCAAAAGCTAATAAAATGTTGCACAAGATTACGAGCAGAATTTGATGGAGATTTTGGAAACTCTAATCACCATTTTGTGCAGTTCCACCAAAATTGAGAGATGTTGCCCACCTAACATTTTATTTAAATTGCACAACACACTCATTCCAAAAGAAAGTGTTTTGTGCAGTTCACCAAAAGGTCACAATAGCAACAGGTGAAATGGATATCCCTATCTGCACAAAAAGATAGAAAGTAAACAGTTGCTGGTCAATAAGAATATACAAAATATACATGAAATGAAAAGAAGCATATTAATTATGTTCATGGCAATCACGCAAGGACAATACAAATTTTAAAACGTCAGGAATGCTTCATGTTACCGGAAGCATTACGATCAACTATGACATTCATCAAATATGGGATTACAGTAAATCAACAGCAGCTAAAGAGTTGGTTTAAGGGCATGGGACCGTGGGGACACTAGGTCACTCAGCAACGTAAAGAAGCAACTTACTTATCATACTTGGGAAAACAGCAGGAGTACCATTTGTTAACACAGTTTAATTGCATCATATCACTGGAGGCATTAGATGAACAATAACACTGGTTAGACATGTCCTTAAGGTAACAGTGTGATCGCTTCATTTTACATGTGCCCTTACATTAACAACAGCAAAAGGTTGGTATAAGGACATGCGACAGTGGACGCATCAGCACAATGTACCTACAAGGAGGCATAAAGTGGTGATGCCTGATACGTCTCCGTCGTATCTACCTTTCCAAACACTTTTGCCCTTGTTTTGCACTCTAATTTACATGATTTGAATGGAACTAACCTGAACTACGGCTGTTTTTAGTAGAACTTCCATGGTGTTATTTTTGTGCAGAAATAAAAGTTCTCGGAATGACCTGAAAATCCACGGAGCAACTTTTCAGAATTAATAAAAAATACTAGCAAAAGAATCAGCACTAGGGGGCCCACACCCTGTCCATGAGGGCGGGGCGTGCCCCCTCCCATAGGGCGCTCCCCTGGCTCGTGGGCCCCCTGGACATCCACCGACCTCAACTCCAACTCCATATATTTGCTTTCGCAGAGAAAAAAATCAGAGAGAAAGTTTCATCGTGTTTTACAATACGGAGCCGCCGGCAAGCCCTAATCTCTCTCGGGAGGGATGATCTGGAGTCCGTTCGGGGCTCTGGAGAGGGGGATTCGTCGCCGTCGTCATCGTCAACCATCCTCCATCACCAATTTCATGTTGCTCACCGCCATGCGTGAGTAATTCCATCGTAGGATTGGTGGACGGTGATGGGTTCGATGAGATTTACCATGTAATCAAGTTAGTTTTGTTAGGGTTTGATCCCTAGTATCCAATATGTTCTGAGATTGATGTTGCTATGACTTTGCTATGCTTAATGCTTGTCACTAGGGCCCGAGTGCCATGATTTCAGATCTGAACCTATTATGTTTTCATGACTATATGTGAGTTCTTGATCCTATCTTGCAAGTCTATAGTCACCTATTATGTGTTATGATCCGACAACCGCGAAGTGACAATAATCGGGATACTTCTAGGTGATGACCGTAGTTTGAGGAGTTCATGTATTCACTATGTGTTAATGCTTTGGTCCGGTACTCTATTAAAAGGAGGCCTTAATATCCCTTAGTTTCCATTAGGACCCCGCTGCCACGGGAGGCTAGGACAAAAGATTTCATGCAAGTTCTTTTCCATAAGCATGTATGACTATATTCGGAATACATTCCTACATTACATTGGTGAACTGGAGCTAGTTCTGTGTCACCCTATGTTATAACTACTACATGAGGAATCGCATCTGACATAATTATCCATCACTGATCCAATGCCTACGAGATTTTCACATATTGTGCTTTGCTTATTTACTTTACCGTTGCTGCTGTTACAATTACTACAAAACTGCTACTGTTACTTCCATACTACTTTTCTACTAAATACTTTGCTGTATATACTAAGTTATCCAGGTGTGGTCGAATTGACAACTCAACTGCTAATACTTGAGAATATTCTTTGGCTCCCCTTGTGTCGTATCAATAAATTTGGGTTGAATACTCTACCCTCGAAAACTGTTGCAATCCCCTATACTTGTGGGTTATCAATGCCGAGTTTGTTCATGCTCTGTGAGGGTAGAAAATCTAATCCTGGAGAAATTTTCCTATGTGAGGGCAGCAAATTTAATCCTGGAGACCTTTTACTATGTGAGGGCAGCAAATCTAATCCAGGAGACCTTTTACTATGTGAGGGCAGCAAATCTAATCCTGGACATACTCTGTTGACTTGTCCACCAGCCACCACTTTCTATCCTTTTTTCAACCAATAATAGATATGATCCTTATCCAGTTTGTACTGAGTTTTCCCATTATTTCCCTTTTCAACCAAGAGACCGGTTGGGCACCCGGTCTCTACTACTTTCCCCCTGTTATTTCCTCTTTGAATCAAGTCCTTACTACGTCTTGAGCTTGCATTGGTTTTCCTTGAAGAGAAAGGGTGATGCAGCAATAGTAGCGAAGTATTTCCCTCTGTTTTTGAGAACCATGGTATCAATCCAGTAGGAGGCTCCTCAAAAGTCCCACACACCTACACAATGAAGGGGTTGTCAATCCCTTCACAACCACTTGCGAAAGTGAGATCAGATAGAGATAGTATGATAAGATAAATATATTTTTGGTATTTTATAATATAGATTGGAAAAGTAAAGATGCAAATAAAAGTAGATTGAAAGCCTATATGATAAAAGATAGACCCGGGGGGCATAGGTTTCACTAGTGGCTTCTCTCAAGATAGCATAAGTATTACGGTGGGTGAACAAATTACTGTCAAGAAATTGTTAGAAAAGAGAATAATTAAGAGATTATCTAGGCATGAGCATGTATATAGGCATCACGTCCGCGACAAGTAGACCAACTCCTTCCTGCATCTACTACTATTACTCCACACATTTACCACTATCCATCATGCATCTAGAGTATTAGGTTCATAAGAACAGAGTAACGCATTAAGAAAGATGACATGATGTAGAGAGATAAACTCAAGCAATATGATATAAACCCCATCTTTTTATCCTCGATGGCAACAGTACAATACGTGCCTTGCAACCCCTGCTGTCACTAGGTAAGGACACCACAAGATTGAACCGAAAGCTAAGCACTTCTCCCATGGCAAGAAAGATCAATCTAGTAGGCCAAACCAAACTGATAATTCGAAGAGACTTGCAAAGATAACTCAATCATACATAAAAGAATTCAGAGGAGATTCAAATATTTCTCATAGATAAACTTGATCATAAACCCGCAATTCATCGGATCTCGACAAACACACCGCAAAAAGAGTTACATCAAATAGATCTCCATAAGAGAGGGGGAGAAGATGGTATTGAGATCCAAAAAGAGAGAGGAAGCCATCTAGCTAGTAACTATGGACCCGAAGGTCTGTGGTAAACGACTCACAACTCATCGGAGGGGCTATGGTGTTGATGTAGAAGCCCTCCGTGGTTGATTCCCCCTCCGGCGGAGCGCCGGCGAAGGCTCCAAGATGGGATCTCACGGATACAGAAGGTTACGACGGTGGAAATTGTTTTTCTTTGGCTCCCTGGATGTTTTCGGGGTACGTGGGTATATACAGGAGGAAGAAGTACGTCGGTGGCCGCCCGAGGGGCCCACGAGACAGGGGGCGTGCCCTCCACCCTCGTGCGGCCTCGGCTGCTTCTTGGCTTGCACTCCAAGTCATCTGGATCACGTTTTTTCCAAAAATCATGCTCCCGAAGGTTTCATTCCATTTGGCCTCCATTTGATATTCCTTTTCTTCGAAATACTGAAATAGGCAAAAAAACAGCAATACGGGCTGGGCCTCCGGTTAGTAGGTTAGTCCCAAAAATGATATAAATATGTAAAATAAATCCCATAAACATCCAAAAAGGGTAATATAATAGCATGGAACAATAAAAAAATATAGATACGTTGGAGACGTATCAAGCATCCCCAAGCTTAATTCCTGCTCGTCCTTGAGTAGGTAAATGATAAAAACAGAATTTTTGATGTGGAATGCTACCTAGCATAATTCTCAATGTAATTTTCTTTATTGTGGCATAAATGTTCAGATCCAAGTGATTCAAAATAAAAGTTCATATTGATAAAAGAAATAGTAATACTTCAAGCATACTAATCAAAGCAATCATATCTTCTCAAAATAACATGGCTAAAGAAAGTTCATCCCTACAAAATCATATAGTTAGGCTATGGTTAATTTTCGTCACACAAAAATGTACCCAAATTCTACACCCCCGATGACAAGCCATGCAATTGTTTTGTACTTAAATAATCACAAACTTTTTCAACTTGCACGCAATACATGAGCGTGAGCCATGGATATAGCACTATGGGTGGAATAGAATATGATGATGGGGATTGTGTGGAGAAGACAAAAATGGAGAAAGTCTCACATTGACGAGGATAATCAATGGGCTATGGAGATGACCAAAAATTGATGTCAACATGAGGAGTAGGAATTGCCATGCAACGGATGCACTAGAGCTATAAATGAATGAAAGCTCAACAAAAGAAAACTAGTGGGTGTGCATCCAACTTGCTTGCTCATGAAGACCTAGGGCATTTGAGGAAGCCCATCGTAGGAATATACAAGCCAAGTTCTATAATGAAAACTTCCCACTAGTATATGAAAGTGACAACATATGAGACTCGCTATATGAAGAACATGGTGCTACTTTCAAGCACAATATATGAGACTCGCTATATGAAGGACATGGTGCTACTTTGAAGCACAAGTGTGGAAAAAGAGATAGTAACATTGCCCCTTTTTATTTGTTTTCTTTTTTTCTTTTTTTTCTTTGGCCTTTCTTTTTTTTTCATTGGCCTTTCTTTTTTTTTCTTTTGGCCTTTCCTTTTTTTCTTTATCTTTTTTTTCTTTTTGGGGACAATGCTCTAATAATGATGATCATCACACTTTTATTGATTTACAACATATGAATTACAACTCGAAACTAGAACAGGATATGACTCTATATGAATGCCTCCGGCGGTGTACCGGGATGGTGCAATGAATCAAGAGCGACATGTATGAAAAATTATGCATGGTGGCTTTGCCACAAATATGATGTCAACTACATGATCATGCAATGGCAACATGACAAAAGTAATGCGTGTCATGATGACAAACGGAATGGTGGAAAGTTGCATGGCAATATATCTCGGAATGGCTATGGAAATGCCATAATAGGTAGGTATGGTGGCTGTTTTGAGGAAGATATAAGGAGGTTTATGTGTCATAGAGTGTGTTGTATCGCAGGGTTTGGATGCATCGGCGAATTTTGCGCCAACTCTCAAGGTGAGAAAGGGCAATGCACAGTACCAAAGAGGCTAGCAATGGTGGAAAGGTAAGAGTGTGTATAATCCATGGACTCAACATTAGTCAAAAGAACTCATATACTTATTGCAAAAATTTAGAAGTCATCAAAAACAAAGCACTACACGCATGCTCCTAGAGGGATAGATTGGTAGGAAAAGACCATCGCTCGTCCCCGACCGCCACTCATAAGGATGCATAATCCAAGTACACTTCATGTTTCAAATTTGTTACACAACTTTAACTATACGTGCATGCTACGGGATTTGCTAACTTCAACACAAGCATTCTTTAAATTCATAATCACCCAACTAGCATGACTTTAATATCACTACCTCCATATCTCAAAACAATTATCAAGTATCAAATTGATCATAGCATCCAATTCACTTCCTATGATAGTTTTTATTATACCCAACTTGGATGCCTACCATTCTAGGACCAATTTTATAACCATAGCAAATACCATGATGTTCTAAGAGACTCTCAAAATAATATATGTGAAGCATGAGAGACTAGAAATTTCTACAAAATTAAGCCACCGCCATGTTCTAAAAAATATAAGTGAAGCCCTAGAGCAAAAACTATCTAGCTCAAAAGATATAAGTGAAGCACATAGAGTATTCTAATCAATTCTAATCAAGTGGGCTTCTCCCAAAATGTGTGTACAGAAAGGATGATTGTGGAAAACTAAAAAGCAAATACTAATATCATACACGATGGCTCCAAGCAAAACACATATCATGTGGCGAATAAAAATATAGCTCCAAGTAAAGTTACCAATGAACAAAGACGAAAGAGGGGATGCCTTCCCGGGGCATCCCCAAGCTTAGTCTTTTGGATATTATTGAATATCTTGGGGTGCCTTGGGAATCCCAAAGCTTAGGCTTTTTCCACTCCTTATTCCATAGTCCATCAAATCTTTACCCAAAACTTCAAAACTTCACAACACAAAACTCAACAGCAAATCTCATAAGCTCCGTTAGTGAAAAAAAACAAAACCACAACATAAGGTACTGTAATGAAATCATTATTTATTTATTTTGGTGTTAAACCTACTGTATTTAAAGTTCTCTATGGTTCATACCACTTAATACTAGCCATAGATGCATTTAAAATAAGCAAACAACACACGAAAAACAGAATCTGTCAAAAATAGAACAGTCTGTAGCAATCTGTAACTAACGCAAACTTCTGGAACTTTAAAAATCCTACCAAAATAAGAAGTCCTGGGAAATTTGTCTATTGATCAGCAGAAAAAAGAATCAACGCAAAATCACTTTTCTGTGATTTAAAAAAACTAAATTCGTGCGTGCAAAGTTTCTGTTTTTCAGCAGAATCAAATTAACTATCACCATAGGTTATCCTATAGGTTCTACTTGGCACAAACATTAATTAAAACATGAAAATACATCTAAACAGAAGGTAGATGCTAAATTTGTTACTAAACAGAAAAAACAAAAAAAACACAAATAAAATTGGGTTGCCTACCAACTAGCGCTATCGTTTAACGCCCCTAGCTTGGCATAAAAACGAAGATAGATCGAAGTAGTGCCATATTTAATTTTCAGTTTTTAAGCGGAGTCATGCTCGAATGCGGGAGGTTCTTTACATTTCCCATCATACTCGGAAATTTTTAGATCTAAAGAATCCAACCTCTTATTGCAAAGAGTAATCAACATATTCATGCGGTGAAGATTTCCGCTAACACTTTTAAGAGGCTCAAGAGACTTTTGTAATATTTTTGATACTTCGCAAATCTTTCCAAGCACTTGTGTTTCTTGTTGGGTAGGATGTGATCCCCCTTTTTGAGGTAGTTTTCCCACTATTCCCTCTATAATTTCATGTGCAATACTAGGATCAATTTGAATAAAGTTTCCCTTGGCAATGCAATCCAATAGTTGTCTATGCGTCATATTTAGCCCCCCATAAAAATTGCGAAGAAGAATTCTAAAGTTCACCTCTAGGGTGCAATTGCAATAAGATTCCATCATCCTATACCAAGCATTTTTTAAGTTTTCTCCTTGCCTTTGCTTGAAGTGAAGAACTTCAAACTTGGGAGACATAGGAGCAGATAAGGAACTAGACATAACGACGAGCAAACAAAAGACAAGCGGCTGGGAGAGAGACGATTGGGAAAGAGAGGGCGAATAAAACGGCAAGGGCGAAGTGGGGGAGAGGAAAACGAGAGGCAAACGACAAATAATGTAAATGCGAGGGAGATGAGTTTGTGTTGGGTACTTGGTATGTCTTGAATTGAGCGAAGACCTCCCCGGCAATGGCGCCAGAAATCCATCTTGCTACGTCTTGAGCTTGCATTGGTTTTCCTTGAAGAGGATAGGGTGATGCAGCAATAGTAGCGTAAGTATTTCCCTCAGTTATTGAGAACGAAGGTATCAATCCAGTGGGAGGCTCCTCAAAAGTCTCATGCACCTACACAAACAAACAAAGAACTCGCAACTAATGCAATAAAGGGGTTGTCAATCCCTTCACTGCCACTTGCAAAAGTGAGATCTGATAGAGATAGTATATAGGCTCCTTCAGGTATATAGGCATCACGTCCGCGACAAGTAGACCAACTCCTGCCTGCATCTACTACTATTACTCCACACATCGACCGCTATCCAACATGCATCTAGAGTATTAAGTTCGTAAGAACAGAGTAACGCATTAAGAAAGATGACATGATGTAGAGGGATAAACTCAAGCAATATGATATAAAAACCATCTTTTTATCCTCGATGGAAACAATACAATACATGCCTTGCAACCCCTGCTGTCACTGCGTAAGGACGCCGCAAGATTGAACCCAAAGCTAAGAACTTCTCCCATGGCAAGAAAGATCAATTTAGTAGACCGAGACAAACTGATAATTCGAAGAGACTTGCAAAGATAACTCAATCATACATAAAATAATTCAGAGGAGATTCAAATATTTCTCATAGATAAACTTGATCATAAACCCATAATTCATCAGATCTCGACAAACACACCGCAAAAGGAGTTACATCAAAAATATCTCCACAAGAGAGGGGGAGAACATGGTATTGAGATCCAAAAAGAGAGAAGAAGCCATCTAGCTAATAACTATGGGCCCGAAGGTCTGTGGTAAACTACTCACGACTCATCAGAGGGGCTATGGTGTTGATGTACAAGCCCTCCATGGTCCATTCCCCCTCTGGCAGAGCGCTGATGACCCACAAGTGTCGGGGATCTATCGTAGTCCTTTCGATAAGTAAGAGTGTCAAACCTAACGAGGAGCAGAAGGAAATAATAAGCGGTTTTCAGTAAGGTTTTCTCTGCAAGCACTGAAATTGTAGGTAATAAATAGTTTTGTAATAAGATAAATAGTAACGAGTAACAAGTAAATAAGGTAAATAAAGTGCAGAAAGGTGGCCCAATCCTTTTTGTAGCAAAGGATAATCCTGGACAATCTCTTATAATGAGAAAGGAGCTCACGAGGACACATGGGAATTATCGTCAAGCTAGTTTTCATCATGCTCATATGATTCGCTTTCGGTACTTTGATAATTTGATATGTCGGTGGACCGGTGCTTGGGTACGGCCCTTACTTGGACAAGCATCCCACTTATGATTAACCCCTATTGCAAGCATCCACAACTACAAAAGAAGTATTAAGCTAAACCTAACCACAGCATTAAACATATGGATCCAAATCAGCCCCTAACGAAGCAACGGATAAACTAGGGTTTAAGCTTCTGTCACTCTAGCAACCCATCATCTACTTATTACTTCCCAATGCCTTCTTCTAGGCCCAAATAATGGTGAAGTGTCATGTACTCAACGTTCACATAACACCACTAGAGGAAAGACAACATACATCTCATCAAAATATCGAACGAATACCAAATTCACATGACTACTAATAGCAAGACTTCACCCATGTCCTCAGGAACAAACGTAACTACTCAGAAAGAATATTCATGTTCATAAACAGAGGAGTAATAATATGCATTAAGGATCTGAACATATGATCTTCCACCAAGTAAACCAACTAGCATCAACTACAATGAGTAATCAACACTACTAGCAACCCACAGGTACCAATTTGTGGTTTTGATAGAAGATTGGATACACGAGATGAACTAGGGTTTTGAGAGGAGATGGTGCTGGGGAAGATGTTGATGGAGATTGACCTCCTCCTGATGAGAGGATCGTTGGTGATGATGATGGTGATGATTTCCCCCTCCCGGAGGGAAGTGTCCCCGGCAGAAATACTCCGCTGGAGCCCTAGATTGGTTCTGCCAAGGTTCCGCCTCATGGCGGCGGAGTTCCATCCCGTCAGCTTGCCCCCGATTTTTTCAGGGTAAAAGCCTTCATATAGCAGAAGATGGACACCGGAGGGCCACCAGGGGGCTCAGGAGACAGGGGCGCGCCCAGTAGGGGTGGGCGCCCCCCCCACCCTCCTGGCCAGGGTGTGGGCCCCCTGAGGTGTTTCTTCCACTCAATAATTCTTATTAATTCCAAAAATAAGTTTTGTGGAGTTTCAGGATTTTTGGAGCAGTGCAGAATAGGTTTCCAATGTTTGCTCCTTTTCCAGCCAGAATTCCAGCTGCCGGCATTTCCCCTCTTCATGGTAAACCTTATAAAATAAGATAGAATAGCCATAAGCATTGAGATATAATGTGTAATAATAGCCCATAATGCAATAAATATTGATATAAAAGCATGATGCAAAATGGACGTATCAACTCCCCCAAGCTTAGACCTCGCTTGTCCTCAAGCGGAAGCCGAAATCAAAAAATATGTCCACATGTTTAGAGATAGAGGTGTCGATAAAAATAAAATACGGACATGAGGGCATCATGATCAATCTTATAACAGCAACATAAATAGATTTTATCATATGATTTCCTATGCTCAAGTAACGATCAATTCACAAAGTCAAGTATGGTTTAGAAACTTCATTGGAAGCTAACAAACTATAATCTCAGTCATTGAAGCAATTGCAATTTATCATAACATCAGAAAGAGTTAAGAATAGAGCTTTTCAGCAGGTCCACACACTCAACTATCATGTAGTCTTCTACAATTGCTAACACTCACGCAATACTTGGGGTTATAGAGTTTGAACCGGACACTGAGAAAGATAAGGCCTTATTGTGTTGCCTCCCAACGTATTCACCTTTAGGTGATGTCAACTATAATAATCCGTGCTAACTTACATCCAATTGGATATATATATATCATGATCTTTCAAAGACGAGGAGCTTGCCAAAGGATAAAATAAAGAGGGAAAGGTGAGGATCACCTTGACCCAAGCATAAAGTAAAAACATAAAGTAAAAGATAGGCCCTTCGCAGAGGGAAGCAGAGGTTGTCATGTGCATTTAGGGTTGGACACATGAAATCTTAATGCAAAAGAACGTCACTTTATATTGCCCCTTGTATGTGGACCTTTATTATGTAGTCCGTCGCTTTTATTGCTTCCACAACAAGATCGTATAAAGCTTATTTTCTCTGCACTAATAAGTCATACATATTTAGATAGCAATTTTTATTGCCTGCAACATGACAACTTATTTGAAGGATCTTACTCAATCCATAGGTAGGTATGGTGGACTCTCATGGCAAAACTGGGTTTAAGGATAATTGGAAGCACAAGTAGTGTGTCTACTTGGTGCAGGGAAATTGGCTAGCATGAGGGGGAAAGGCAAGCTCAACATGTTTGGATGGTCAATGACAATATACTTTAACTGAGATGTGAGAAAACATAAACCATTACGTTGTCTTGCTTGTCCAACGTCAACCCTTTTAGCATGTCATACTTAATGAGTGCTTCCAATCATAAAAGATTTCCAAGATAATATATTTGTATGTGAACCTCTCTTTCCTTATTACTTCCTATTAATTGCAATGATGACCAAAACTACTTTTATCAACTCTCAACAACTTTTATGCCTCATACTTTCTATGTGTGAAGTCATCACTAACCATAAGATCAATATGAACTCTTTTATTCTTTCTACTTTCTCAAGATCATAGCAAGATATCAAAGCCCTTGACTCAACACAAATCTTTATTATAGATAGCTCATGGACTCGATTACATAAAGAGATCACAAAGAAAACCTCAAAACTACTTGATATCAAAACTTCAATCTACTAGATCAAGATACTACTACAGGGATCGAACTAAATAAAACGCTAATGATAGGAGTGTGATGGTGATACGATACCGGGACACCTCCCCCAAGCTTGGCAGTTGCCAAGGGGAGTGCCCATACCCATGTGATTATGTCCTCGGAGATGGTGAAGTAGGAGTTTTTGATGATGTAGGCTTCTTCCTCAAATTTTGCTTGAATATAGTATTTTGCTCTTTTAGGTCCTCGATCTCCTACTCAAGGATTAATACTCTTTTGCACAATTCTGTTTATTTTCCTACAAGAGACGAAAAGGGATAAACTCGATCTTTGGCTTCTTTGCTCTATCGGGGAGGCTTGACTTTTTAAACTCCACATGCATGTCCCCAGGCTGAGGTAATGGGGCTTCGTCTTCGTCTGAACTCGTCTCCTCCTTTCCCTTAAGCTCAAAGTATTCTTCTTCTTAAGTGGTGCAGCCATCATGCTCCAAGTCCCCGTAGACATTAGGGTCTGCAAGGTAATCAGCCACATATCTCTTCCCTTCTGAATCCTGAGACGACATATTGCTCTAAATCTAAAACAGAAACAGCTCGAAACGAAAACAGAGGATATTTGCGTGATATGGTGGTCAAAACCTTTGGGAGTTTATATAATGAATTTTTACCAACCAAAATACGTAACGTGCAAGAAAACGGAGTCCGGGAGGCACACGAGGTGTCCACGAGACAGGGGGCGCGCCCAGTAAGGGTGGGCGCGCCCTCCACTCTCGTGGGGGCCTTGTGTCCTTTCCGGCCTACTTCTTTCTTCCTAAAATTCTTAAATACTCTAAAACTGATAAAAATTGCCATTAGAATTGTTTGGAGTCGGTTTACTTACCGTACCACATACCTATTCCTTTTTGGAGTCTGGAACATTCTGGAAAGTGTCCCTTATGTATTCCTCCGGGGTTACGGTTTCAATAATATTAGTTTCAACATTGATAGGATTACCTGAAATATAATGTTTAATTCTTTGACCGTTCACCACCCTCAGACTTGTGCCTTCGAAGTTGTTGATCTTGATGGCACCAGAACGATAGACCTCCTCGATAACATAAGGACCTTCCCATTTAGAGAGAATTTTTCCTACAAAAAATCTTAAACGAGAGTTGAATAATAACACATAATCACCTACGTTAAACTCACGCTTTTGTATCCTTTTGTCATGCCAGCGTTTGACTTTTTCCTTGAATAGCTTGGCATTCTCATAGGCTTGGGTTCTCCATTCATCAAGTGAGCTAATATCAAACAACCTCTTCTCACCGCCAAGTTTGAAGTCATAGTTGAGCTCTTTAATATCCCAATATGCTTTATGTTCAAGTTCAAGAGGTAAATGACATGCTTTTCCATATACCATCTTATATGGAGACATACCCATAGAATTTTTTATGCAGTTCTATATGCCCATAATGCATCATCAAGTTTTTTGGACCAATTATTTCTAGATCTATTGACATTCTTTTGCAAAATTAATTTGAGCTCTCTATTGCTCAACTCTACTTGACCACTAGACTGCGGATGATAAGGAGATGTGATTCTATGATTAACATCATACTTAGCAAGCATCTTACGGAAAGCACCATGAATAAAATGTGAACCACCATTAGTCATAAGATATCTAGGGACTCCAAACCTTGGAAAAATAACTTCTTCAAGCATTTTCATAGAAGTTTTATGATCAGCACTAGTAGTTGGAATAGCTTCCACCCACTTAGTAATGTAATCAACAACAACTAAAATATGTGTATAACCATTAGAGGCAGGAAAAGGTCCCATATAATCAAAGCCCCGAACATCAAATGGTTCAATAACAAGAGAATAGTCCATAGGCATTTCTTGACGTCTACTAATATTATCAATTCTTTGACATTCATCACAAGATAAGACAAACTTACGAGCATCTTTGAAGAGAGTAGGCCAATAAAAACCAGATTGCAGTACCTTGTGTGCAGTTCTATCTCCAGCGTGGTGTCCTCCATATGATTCAGAGTGACACTTGCGTAGGATCTGTTCCTGTTCATGCTCAGGCACACAACATCTAATAACACCATATACTCCTTCTTTATAAAGGTGTGGGTCATCCCAGAAGTAATGTCTTAAATCATAAAATAACTTTTTCTTTTGCTGGTATGTGAAACTAGGAGGTATAAATTTAGCAACATCGTAATTAGCATAATCAGCATACCAAGGAGCAGTACGAGAAGCATTAACGACCGCTAATTGTTCATCAGGAAAGCTATCATCAATAGGCAGTGGGTCATCAAGAACATTCTCTAACCTAGACAAGTTGTCTGCAACAGGGTTCTCAGCTCCCTTTCTATCAATAATATGTAAATCAAATTCTTGGAGCAGGAGAACCCATCTAATGATTCTAGGCTTAGCATCTTTCTTTTCCATAAGATATTTAATAGTAGCATGATTAGTGTGAATAAACTTTGGAATCAACAATATAAGGTCTAAACTTATCGCATGCAAACACAACTGCTAAGAATTCTTTTTCAGTAGTAGCATAATTTCTCTGGGCAGTATCAAGAGTCTTACTAGCATACTGATAACATTCATTTTCTTATCAACTCTTTGCCCTAGAACAACACCTACAACATAATCACTAGCATCACACATGATTTCAAAATGTAAATTCCAATCAGGTGGTTGAATGATAAGTGTAGTGATCAAAGCTTTCTTAAGTATTTCAAATGCTTCTACACAATCATCATCAAAGATAAAAGGAATATCTTTTTGCAATAAATTAGTCAGAGGCCTAGAGATTTTAGAAAAGTACTTAATGAACCTCCTATAAAAACCGGCATGACCAAGGAAACTTCTTATACCTTTTATGTCCTTGGGACATGGCATCTTTTCAATAGCATCAACTTTAGCTTTATCAACTTCAATACCTCTCTCAGAAATCTTGTGCCCCAAGACAATGCCTTCATTAACCATAAAGTGACACTTTTCCCAATTCAGGACGAGACTAGTGTTTTCACATCTCTGCAAAACTCGGTCAAGGTTGCTCAGGTAATCATCAAAAGAGGATCCATAAACGGAGAAATCTTCCATGACTACCTCACAAATCTTTTCACAAAAGTCAGAGAATATAGCCATCATGCATCTTTGAAAGGTAGCAGGTGCATTACATAAACCAAAAGGCATACGTCTATAAGCAAAAGTAACAAAAGGGCAAGTAAAAGTAGTTTTGGATTGATCCTTAGCTGACATAGATATTTGAGAGAAACCAGAATAACCATCTAGAAAGCAGAAATGTGTATGTTTGGATAGTCTTTCTAGCATTTGATCAATAAAAGGTAAAGGGTAATGATCTTTCTTAGTAGCTTTATTTAATTTACGGAAATCAATTACCTTCCTATAACCTGTAATAATTCTTTGCGGGATCAATTCATCTTTATCATTAGGAACAATGGTAATACCTCTCTTTTTAGGAACGCAGTGGACAGGGTTTACCCATCACTACAAAAAAACACACTTCCGTGATGTTACGTGTTTGTCACAATAGGTCGCGTTTTTTGTCATGCATGTACATCCATGATGATTTTATGACAGAATCAAGATAGTCATACCTGTGCTATCATAGAAGTGCTCCATGACATTACCACAATTATCATCACGGAAGTGTCCAGTTCCATGACGATAAATCGCGCGTCATAGAAGTGCTTTCGTCAAGGGTGACCGACACGTGGCATCAACCGTAACGGAACGCCGTTAAGCTATCGGGTCGGGTTTTGGATCCGATAACCCGTTAACAACCCCGACCAATGGGGATTTTCCACATGTAAAATTATCATTGGCTGGAGGAAACACGTCTCGGCTCATCATTGGGACAGATGTCATCCACTCACTGGACAGAAGGCGCCTATGATACGTCGACACGTGGCACGGCCCAACAGTGGCCCATTCCTGTGAAAAGGCCGGCCCGTTTGACTTGGTCAAAAGCTGGCGGGCCGGCCCATGGAAACCTGTTAACGGCCTGTTAGCATATAGCCCATTTACAGCCCGCTAACCCAAGGCCCGTTACGCCCTATGCGAATTAGGCCCAGTAGTGTCATCTGGGCCATCCAATATGATTCCAGCCCATTTTCACTTCTGGCCCATGTATGGCCCATGACGTCTTTCAGCCCATATGAGGCCCTTTCTAATTCTTGGCCCATTAGCAGCCCGTGCTGAAACTGGCCCGTAATGAACAGTGTATTACTTTACACCCATTAACGGCCCGCGGTGAAACTGGCCCGTAATGAACAGTTTAACACTTTATACCCATTAATGGGCCGTTATTCCGTTGGGCCGTTTCCATCCCAAGTAAACTTTTGGCCTTCTGAGGGCCCATTTATTCTTGGGCTCATTCGGTGCATTCGGTTACTTACGGCCCGTTACTGTCATTTTCTGCTTGTGGGCCAAAGTTAGCCCGTCGTTACAGTCGGCCCGTTTGTGGTCCATTAGTCTATTGGGCCATTTTCATAGCATCACCAAATACGACCCATCTACGGCCCATTAAAGGCCCGTACAAGACCCATAAATGAGTCGGCGACCCATGGATCCTACCTGACGTAGAAGGCCCATGGATCCTATGGACGTAGAAGGCCCATGGATCCTACGAGACGTAGAAGGCCCATGTATCCTACGAGACGTAGAAGGGCCATGGATCCTACGACACGTAGAAAGCCCATGGATCCTACGAGACGTAGAAGGCCCATGGTCGGGTGAGTTGGCCCCCGTTTGAACGATATAGCATATTCAAAGAATTATCCTACTCAATAATATCAACTCTAAAAAGCATACACTATACAACAAAGAGATCAAGGCATAGAAAGGTAGAATAATCCTACACTATACAGTAAAGAAACTACAGCCGATTACACCCACTGGGCATTATGGTTTGGCACAGGTGATAATAAAGCATACACAAACAGGAAATTACATACACTGGGCAAATACAGCTCATACATCATGGACGCGCATCAACTTAACTCCATTTGAACTATAATCTCTTCAAAAAATAGGATTGGACGGATTTAGATAGCACAAATTTCAGTCTGCAAAATCTCCAATTCCTTCATGGTTACCTCGGTGTCTTGTTTCATTTTTTGACTCCTACATCTAATACCTGCATGTCCAGTCTCAACTTGTTGGTTATATGTTGACAATCATGTACACGTTGTCTTGCCACCTCTAGTTGATGCTCGAGAACATCAGCACATTCCAATTCCAATCCATAATCATTCAGTAACGGCCATGTCGCACTGCTCGCAGATTTATGTGTTGATGTCACTTCATCCTGAAATGTTTCTGTAAGTACACATGAATAGGGAAAAAATATAGTTACAACAGTGAAGCGAACAAGACACCATTTTGTACTACATGGCAAAACAGGACTAACAATAATGATACACGTTACTTTCACACAAAAAATGTTACACGTCATGAAGCATAAGCAGGTGATATTTTAAAAATTATAAAAAAGATAGTCTGTGCAGCCTGCATACAGAAATCCCTCTTAGCTCACCAGAGGAGCATGATGTTGTGGCCCAATCGAAAACACAGACAAGTTACAAATTTAGACAACACATTGCGTATAAGTAAGCAAGCAGTTGGTCATTCTGTACCTCAACTAAAGTCTTAGGGAGCATAATGAACAGCAGAGGGTTTCATACAAACATACTACAACAGGCAAAACTATGCAATCATTAGCGTAGTATAAACTAGATTGTGAGCCTCATGCAATAATAGTTGGTTAATAGACTTCAAAGCTTCAGGCACACTTCGGAAGAGTAATTAAATGGTAAGGCCTTTAATTATGTCAACTAATAGTGATACAAGTACCGAACATCAGGCATGCTTATTTGGGCATCCCATTAAGTGAGGACAAATAAAGCAATTGAAAATAGGAAATTAACTATGACTGAAACAAACAAGGAATTGTGCTATTGAGTTGCATACAGTGACTTACCTTAGTAGGTTGAAGAGGCTCTGCGCAGATCCTACTTCTCTTGCAAGGATCCTTCCTAACATCTTGTACTTGGAAATCCTCAATCTTATCTTCATTGCACCCCCTCTGCAAGGTGACACAAACTAGTTACTCGTCGCCTTGGAAGATAAATATGCATACTTTCCAGTCTGTGAACACAAAAGGATGAGATTATAACAAAACAACACCACATAATGAAACATGCCGCATCTCTTGCACTTGCACACAATGAAATGAGCATTCACTATGTCTGCACTATGTAAAAACTAGGCATACCTTCAAACTGGATCTCCAGGTACTCTTGGAGAGCCTACTGTAGTGTATAGCCAAACCTTTATGTCACCTATGAGTTAGACAAGGCCCCACTACAGCAGCCCTTAGTGTTTAAATCATTGACAAGCTCTGTTAGAGTGTCAGGTCAAGAACAACAAGTAATCAAAGCAAACAGTCCTAGTATGGCTGGGTGATGCAAACAAGCAATTGAACAGATGTGTGAGCAAATCTTACATATCAAGAAAAGAAGCAAAGAAGGAGGCTTAAAGACCATCACTTGACTGACCAGATTTAAGGGGTATTTAAACATCATGTGCAACGTATGAACTAACATAAACATTCCATATTCCAGATTCTACAACGGAATGCACAACTATTAGGTTATGCCATGTATGATGATGCCTAAATGTACAGATAGCAGGCAGGAGTGATTCATCATTGCACGCACAATTGAATTGCAGGTTAAGGGCCAGTTCGATTCCGCCTTTTCAGGGCATATTATCAAAATAAGCCATGAAAGGTGTAAAGAAGTCATTTTTGAGTTATGGGCTTGGGCTTAACTAATTTCTCTTTGGAGGGGGGTGTTTCGGGTAGAACCTCACTAAAAATTGAAGGGAAGGGGAATAGTGAAATGACTCTGTTGTCTGCCTATGTTACACTCAAAATGCAACTGCTGACGCCCGTGTCACACCTGGCCCTCAAGTAAAAAAAATGCAAGCATTCATTGCCCTGCCCGCTTGCATCTCCTCTCCCCTTTCCCTCTACCTTGATCCCCTGCCTGCAGCACTAGGGTTCCTGCAGTGAGCCGTCGCCACTGGTCCCATCTGGCCTGGTCCTCGGTGATGCTACGTCCATCTAGGCTACATGGCCGGTGGGTATTGGCAAATCTCCCTCGCTGCTCCTCCCACTAGCGCCGCCCCTCATTCTCATGGTCTCCAACAGCTGCTCCACTATGGTTCATCCAACACACTACTCCGGCGGGCACTGCACAACTACGGCTGATGCCACACTGCGGGAGAGGGCACCTTATTCCCCCTCCCCTGCTCCTCCCAGGCCATGGCCTTGAGGTGTTGTTGAAGGATGAGCTCATCCAACAAGGTGAGGATCTCCTCTGATTTTTTCGCCAGATTTTCATTCTGATCCACTATACGATGAATTGCTATGAGTTGCTTCTCCTACTGCTATATTATGCATTGCTATGAGCTGCTCCTGCTGCTGCTATATGATGAATTGCTATGAGCTGCTGCTCCTGTATGATGAGTTGTATGAGCTGCTGCTGCTCCTATATGATGAATTGCTATGAGTTGTTGTTGCTGCTATATGATGAGTTGCTACAAGCTGCTCCTGTTGCTGCTATATGATGAATTGCTATGAGCTGCTCCTACTGCTGCTATATGATGAATTGCTATGAGCTGCTCCTGCTGCTGCTATATGATGAATTGCTATGAGCTGCTCCTGATATATGATGAATTGCAGACTGCTGCTGCTGTATGATGAGTTGCTATGAGCTGCTGCTGCTGCTATATGATGCTTTTAGGTGGTGCTGCTATATGCTAATAACCAGCCACTTGGACCATCGAATTTCAATAAATAATTGTTCTTCCTTTAGATGTGGGTCATGCTTTCTTCGTTTAAATTAGGCAATGAGATCTCTATGGAAAACATTAACCAAAGTAGATTGTGCCAAGTAGATGGTATCTTTGTTTTTTCATTTTGAGCAAATAGTGATGGTCTGTTTTCCTATCATATTCATTACTGCACTGGGTTCAATTGGTGATGTTTGCAAGTCAAATTAATTTCCATATGGGCAGCAAAATAAAAAATATATAATCCAATCTAGACTTTCCACTGATCATACCAAAGAGAAGCTGAAAACGCAATGAAAAGAACTGGTTGGCTTATTACATGGAGCTTATATTCACAGGTGCTTATTTTCTTAATAACTGTCCCTAAGAAACTTGGCTAATAGAACTGGCATACAAATAACATGTCACGATGATTGCAATGGAGGAGTGACGTACCATAGCACACTGTAGAGGCTCACCACTGCCTCTCCTTTTTTTGCGATGTTCCATGAAATTGCCACATACATCTTGTACTTTTTCATTGTGTAACCCTATCTGCAAGTTGACACGGCTAATTTGATACATCTCTACATGATACTACATTGCATATCCCTTGCGCATATTTAAACCACCAATTAACGATTGTGTGTGTACCATAAACTAGCCATGACTCTCTATGCTGGACTAGCAGGCACTCTAAGGGAGCCTAATGTAGTGCACTGGAATTTCTACATGCCACCTACGATTTTGTGTAATGTACTGCCCCTGTTCCTAAATATATGTCTTTGTAGAGATTCCAGTATGGACCACATACATATGAATATAGATGCATTTTTGAGTGTAGATTCACTCATTTTGCTCCGTATGTAGCATATAGTGGAATCTCTAGAAAGACTTATATTTAGGAACGGAGGTACGAGGAGTATCATGTATGACATCTACATATCTAATTTTGTAGCCAGTAGTAGAAATCATTGTCTGCACAAAGGGATTACTCGTCGAAAATCCTAGCAAAGCACGCTGGCAGGCATAGAACAATACAAGAGAGAGAGAGACTCTCTTACAAGATCATAGCAATGCCTCAGTCCAGGATCTTGGTTGGCCAAGCTTTTAGATCCAGAAGAAATATCATCCTTGTAGTTTTTGCCAGTTGCATAACAGGTAACAGCGACCGGTTAGTTTATTTGAAGTACATCGAGCAGGTGATGCTGGACGTGTTTAAAGGTGACAAGTACCTAGGCCGTGGTGGGTGCTTGGCATCTCTCCAGACGATGGGAATCAGGTTAGAAACGTCGACGGTGACGACGCTGCGCTGGCTGTCGGGGCCCGGTAAGGAGATCTAGAACCGTCGAGTAGGGTGTTTGTGGAGCGGCTCCGGTAGGGTGGACTACGGTGTGGGCGAAGCAGATCTGTGACCATGGACAAGGGCATAGGTGAAGCTGCTCCAGTGGTTGGGTTAAGGATGGTGTCGACGACACGGATCTGCGGCCGTGGACGGGGCGTCAGAAACTGCTCTGGTGGTTGGGTTAAGGATGGTGTCAACGATGCAGATCTACGGCCGTGGACGGGGCGTCAGAAGCTGCTCCGGTGGTTGGGTTAAGGGTGGTGTCGACGATGTGGATCTACGGCCGTGGACGGGGCATCAGAAGCTGCTCCGGTAGGTTGGATGAGGGTGCGAGGAAGCGGATCTGAGGCCGTGGACTTGTGAGTTCGCAAAGCAGCCCCGGTAGGGTTTAAAATGGTATAGGCGAAGCTACACCGGTAGGGTTGACGATGGTGTCAGCGAAGCGGCTCCGGTAGGGTTGAGGAAGGTGTCGGCGAAGCGGCTCCGGTAGGGTTGAGGAAGGTGTCGGCGAAGAGGATTAGAGGCAGTCGACGGGGGCATCGGTGGGGCGGCTCCGGGGGGTGTGGACGAAGCGTCTCCGGTGGGGAGTACGAATGAGCCGCTGCGGATGCGCGGCGGTTGACGAGAGTACCGGCGAAGCAGATCCGGCGCCGTGGACAAGGCTGGCACTGAATGGGCTGTGGTACAGTTGTGGATGAGCAGTCTACTTGTTTCTAGGGAAGGTGGGAGGGGTAGATGCGGCCACAGAAGCAGATCCGGCGAGGTGGACGCCGCTGGCAGTGAATGGGCGATGGTACGCTGGTGGATGAGCAGTCTAGGGTTTCGAGAGGGGAGGGGAGAAAGGGTGATGAAGTACGGACGACGTGATGTAAGATGCTCTGGTGCTGTGGAGTTAGTCGCTTTTGCGGGAGGGGGAGATGAAATGGGGTTGCCGTGTAGTGGGGGGAACCGGAAGTTACCAAAGCAACCCCGACCTATCATGTAGATGACGGCGGTATTGTAACTGTTGGTCTCCGTGCACCAAGAACAAAAGGGGGATTTCGCATGCTAAAGGGAAATTTTAGAAGGATGCGGGAGATTTTTCCACCCACGGGATCGTTCGTATCCAGTTTCAACTAATTTTGGACCGTGCTAGCGGGAAGGTCATGCTAGACTGTGTACACGGGGCACACGTCAGGTCAGCAGTTAATAACTGGTGTGAAGTCCACCCTAGAAAAAAAGACAATAACTCGGGATGATGCGCCGATAACTTGGACGTTCACACGGGCGCGGCCAATCGTACGGGTGTAGTGGCGCGTTCACAAAAAAAGGGATTAAACGCTCAGCCTATGTATTTCTCGTGTAAATAGATAATTTAGTGCCATTGGTTATTTACTTTAAACATAATGCATTGACGTGTTAGTGCAGAGGCGCACAAAAAGAAATGGGTATTGTAGTTAGCTACTTAAAAGTGTTACCTCATATGATTACATAGGCTCCATTTCATAATTTGTGTACCCGTTGAATTCATATACGAATATTACATATATTACTTGAAAAAAGAAACTTAAATCATCCAAGACTAATGAATTTGAATGCAAGAGTAACAATGGTGCATGTACATGATAGCTACATTGGTTGTTTGAAGAAACGTCACTGTAACTTTGGCATGCACAACTAAAAAGGTTTATTTAAATAGAAAAAGATGTGATATGTGAGTGTCCAATCTTTATAGCGTTCAATCGATATTGTACCTTTGTCCACGATATGAAGTAGATATTGACTTATGTTCAAGCGATGCACGTCCATGATCGCTATATAGTGATACGTGAATGAATTGTGCAATCTCTCTCACACGCATACATATCTCATTTCCCTGTGGGCATCAGAATCACACACGCGCACTTCGTGTATTTCTCTCCCTCCATCAGGGTTAAATTTGTCTTTCTACCCCGTCCTACAAGTCTCTCACACAGAAACACACACGCTCTCTATGTCTAACACGCCCACCCCTTTAATTCCGCCCACCCACAGCCACTAATGTCTCAAAGTATAATAATGTCTCTCACACATATGCTATCTACCTATCCCTTAATATAGCTAGATATGTGTCGCACAAACTCCTTCTCCCAACTAGCAAGATGCCCATGCGTTGCATGGAACGTCAAGATGCATTTGTGTGAGAAGTTTATCTAGTGGGAGAAAAGGATGAACGAGGGAATGCCTTATTTGAAAATGCGGAGAGGGGTGTGGGTATCTATTTGCAAAATTGCCATATTTTCCTTCCTGTCCGTCGGATATAAATCGGATGGCCTATATTGCAGGATGGCAGGAACACCATCATCACCAACTCTGTTTTTTTATAAGAGTAGAGATATGTGAGCATCACTGCCCCCCCCCCCAGACAGACACCCACACTACCCAACACCGAAGGAGTAGGGTGACACGTCGATCTTGATACTAATCTATCGACTGGCTTCTATCTCAAACATACACACACACACACTACCCAGCACCGAAGGAGCAGGGTGACACCTCGATCTTGATACTAATCTATCAACTGGATTCTCTCTCAAACATACACACACACACACTACCCCGCACCAAAGGAGTAGGGTAGCACATCGATCTTGATAATAATCTATCTACTCCTCTTTCAAACACACACACACGCGCACACTCGCTAGTTGTGCCTCTGTGCCTACCGCGCACACTCTCGATACGTCTTTCTCTCCCCCCAACAATGACGGCAGAAAGGTGACAACTCGATCTGATCATAATCTGTCAATTGGTTTCTCTCTCGAACATTGTGTTTCGGTGACTCGCTCAGTAGCCCCCTCGATATGTAGACTTCTCGCGCGCGCACAGCTGTAGTGACGATGACGCTGAACCCAGTGTGCCTTGTTTTTACCGGCCTCATGTGATAGTTTTCACCCTATTTTCTGTTAATTAACAAGGCAACCTTTTCTTTGTTACTACTAGTGAATCTGAAATCATTCGGGGCAGACATGAAATATATCACTTCAACCCAATTATCGCAGCAACTATCTTAAAAGAAATTAGCTAGCTGCCCGTGCGTTGCACGGAACATCAAGATGCATTTGTAATAGTAGTTTATCTTGTGAGAGAAAAGGCTAAATGAGGGAAGGCCTTATTTGAGAACGTGGAGAGACGTGTGGGTATATTTTTGCAAAATTACCATAGCTTCTTTCCTATCCGTTAGATATAAATCCGACGGCCTATATTGCAGGATGGCACGCACACCATCATCACCAACTCTGTTTTCTACTCCCTCCATCCGAAAATACTTGTCATCAATACGAATAAAAAGAGATGTATCTAAAACTAAAATACGTCTAGATACATTCCCTTTTATCCATTTTGATGACATGTATTTCCGGACGGAGGGAGTATTTGTCTTTTTAGAGATTTCAACAAGTGATTATGACCGGACCTTACCAACATACTCAAAAAAGTAGTCCATAATTTTGATGTTACCCTCTTTTCTTGGCGGTGCAGTGCCATCTGGATACCTCATAAATAAATCAAGGACAAATCTGACCCCTTCCGGAAAAGACATACGTAGCAAAATGAGTGAATCTACACTCTAAAAAATGTCTACATACACATCCGTATGTGGTAGTCCATTTGAAATCTGAAAAAGACAAATATTTAGGAACGAATGGAGTATATATATAAGAGTAGACATGGAGATATATCTCCAACATGGTCTGCAACAAAAATGTGCTGGGCTGGTTAGCACCGGATGCTCGCAATGCGATGACATGCGTTTGAATTCTATCTTTTAACTTTAGATTTTTATATTATATATTACTCTACTTATTTAATATATACTTCTTTCACTATTGTACTGACAGTGGAACCCATAGAGTACTTAGAATATTGAGGATGTACTTGTTTCTTTTTAACTTTCTGTACGAAGCTGTAGCCACCCTGCAAGTCACGTGTACACTGTACATGCAATTAACTTTTTATAGAGGGACAATCATACAGGCAATTAACTCAAAAGGTTTGGATGTCACTCTATTATTTCCAGCATAAAGAGCATCTCCAACGGTAGCCGGCAAATTTCCTCCCGCTTCCTTCCACGGAGGACGACATCAAACGCCAGCGGCATACATTTTTACAACTCTAACCAACCAGATGAAATTCGTGCAAACACGGACTGATTTCATATAAGCATGAAGGATTTCGTATAAAAAAGCCGGATCTTCATATAAACATGATGGATTTCATTACATTTAAATGAACTAAGAGGTGCCAATTCGGCTCTCTTGTATAATTAATACTCCGTCTGTACGGAAATACTTGTCCTAGAAATGGATATATCTAGACTTATTTTAGTTCTAAATAGCCGCACGCGGGTCCCTTTGTCTTCCTCATGTCTGTTAGACACTTGCGGGGTCGACAAAGGTCCTCGGAAGAGATGAAGCAGCAAAGAAACCACTTGAATCCGCGGTCGTCGCCTCGGCGGTGGCCTTCATGGGTCCCAAGTCGCGGCGGCCTCCCGTGTTCTACTTCTCCTTGATGATGACAGCGGACACGGAGAAGCTGGCCACCGACTCGTCGCTCTCCACGCACCCGGCTTCTGTCTCTGCCTGTATGGCACTGCCGTAGGCACTTGAGGCGCGCCCACAGACACGGGAGGCGCGACCACCGCAGACACTGGTGGCGCGGTATGACGCGGCAGCGACGACGCCCGTACCGGCATGCTCGCCGTCATGCTGGCATGGAGCAACTCGCCACTCCTCATCGAGCTGAACTGGAGCGGCGAGTTGTTGTACCACACGCCTGCTTGGGGTGGCAATTGGCTCCGTCGGGCCAAGCGAGGTTGGTGAAGCACCGAGCGGCCTCTCCCGTATCCGGAGGGCTCAGCAGGCCACCCAGTCGAGTAATATGCCGGAGGACGGCTCATTGGAAGCCATCGAAAGAGTGGAGAAAATGGTGAAGGAGATGGGGGAGCGGCGGAGTGGTGCGATTCTTGCCCGCTGTTTGTCTGGCCTCGTTTAAATAGAGGGTGGACGGTAGGAGCTTGGCCAACGTCTTGGCCCACTCATGAATGGATGTGTGGCCGGAGTAGGATTCTCAGTTTGCATGCGGGTTTAACGGAGGGGTTCAATGGAGGCGCCGGGCATGCAGCGGGCGGCGCAGTACTATTTGATTTGATAGCATTAATGAGCCGTCACATCACAAAGGCCCTCGCCTCTCGTGAAACCGACCGAGCTAGACTGCCCCGCCCTCTAGCCTTTAAAAAAATGTATATACTCCACTTTTTTACAGTAGTAGTATCGATGGATTGCGCCATGGAGCTAAACTCGAAATATAAAAAAGGTGGTACATATAGAGAGCGCTCGTGAACTATGTGTCATACATGGCAATAAATAAAGTACTACATGATACTAATATATGATACATGGCGCAGGAGTACTAAGTATTATTAATACAATTTTGCTAGAACTCATCTACATGAGATATCATTTGGTCTCATTAATCTTTTATAGCCATTGGATGTGATGCTATAAGATGCGTGTGTGCTGATGTGGGTTGTATTTGTTCTTGTGCAACAAACTGACCACTGCATGTCATGTTTGATAGTCTCAAGTCATTAAAAGCAGACGAGCCCCACATCTCTTCTTGGTTGATTCCACTATTTATGTCAAAATATAAGAAACAACGTGAGAGTTAATGCACCACGTCTATGTGTTTACTATTTGGTTTTTGTAAGATGACTTAATACTCACCTAGACGGAGGGAGTATTCGATTTGACAGCGGGCGGCGCAGTTCCCGATACGGCTTTAATGCAGACGAGGGAGGGAGTAGCAGTTCCCGATATGTTGAACGGCCAATGCATCCTCCTACAATTAATGCATGAGGGAAGTAATGGGAGGAGGTCCAGGAAAAGAGGCTGCACGATGTGAATGCAACGCAGTTTGCCCTCATTGCCCTCATATAAAGGCGCCCCTCCATTCCAATGCATCTACCACAGCGTATGCACCTAAGCATTTGCCTAAGCACCTACACTAAGAGCAAAAGAGCTCACTCCAGACCCATGGCGGCGATGCGCGTGAGCAGCCAGTGGCTGCGCTAGATGGTCCACGACGCCGACCTGCGGCATGGCGTCGAGGATTACATTAGCATTACGATCGTCAGCAATGCTTCATGTTACCGGAAGCATTACGATCAACTATGACATTCGTCAAATATGGGATTAAATTAATGGTGTCATTTCTTGTTTACCAGATACTGTAAATCAACAGCAGCTAAAGAGTTGGTTTAAGGGCATGGGACTGTGGGGACACTAGGTCACTCAGCAACGTAAAGAAGCAACTTACTTATCATACTTGGGAAAACAGCAGGAGTACCATTTGTTAACACAGTTTAATTGCATCATATCACTGGAGGCATTAGATGAACAATAACACTGGTTAGACATGTCCTTAAGGTAACAGTGTGATCGCTTCATTTTACATGTGCCCTTACATTAACAACAGCAAAAGGTTGGTATAAGGACATGCGACAGTGGACGCATCAGCACAATGTACCTACAAGGAGGCATAAAGTGGTGATGCCTGATACGTCTCCGTCGTATCTACTTTTCCAAACACTTTTGCCCTTGTTTTGCACTCTAATTTACATGATTTGAATGGAACTAACCCGAACTGCAGCTGTTTTCAGTAGAACTTCCATGGTGTTATTTTCGTGCAGAAATAAAAGTTCTCGGAATGACCTGAAAATCCACGGAGCAACTTTTCATAATTAATAAAAAGTACTAGCAAAAGAATCAGCATTAGGGGGCCCACACCCTGTCCATGAGGGTGGGGGCGTGCCCCTCCCCTAGGGCGCTCCCCTGGCTCGTGGGCCCCCTAGACATCCACCGACCTCAACTCCAACTCCATATATTTGCTTTCACGGAGAAACAAATCAGAGAGAAAGTTTCATCGTGTTTTACGATACGGAGCCGCCGGCAAGCCCTAATCTCTCTCGGGAGGGATGATCTGGAGTCCGTTCGGGGCTTCGGAGAGGGGGATTCGTCGCCGTCGTCATCGTCAACCATCCTCCATCACCAATTTCATGATGCTCATCGCCATGCGTGAGTAATTCCATAGTAGGATTGCTGGACGGTGATGGGTTCGATGAGATTTACCATGTAATCAAGTTAGTTTTATTAGGGTTTGATCCCTAGTATCCAATATGTTCTGAGATTGATGTTTCTATGACTTTGCTATGCTTAATGCTTGTCACTAGGGCGCAAGTGCCATGATTTCAGATCTGAACCTATTATGTTTTCGTGACTATATGTGAGTTCTTGATCCTATCTTGCAAGTCTATAGTCACCTATTATGTGTTATGATCCGACAACCCCGAAGTGACAATAATCGGGATACTTCTAGGTGATGACCGTAGTTTGAGGAGTTCATGTATTCACTATGTGTTAATGCTTTGGTTCGGTACTCTATTAAAAGGAGGCCTTAATATCCCTTAGTTTCCATTAGGACCCCGCTGCCATGGGAGGATAGGACAAAAGATGGCATGCAAGTTCTTTTCCATAAGCATGTATGACTATATTCGGAATACATGCCTACATTACATTCATGAACTGGAGCTAGTTCTATGTCACCCTATGTTATAACTATTACATGAAGAATCGCATCCGACATAATTATCCATCACTGATCCAATGCCTACGAGCTTTTCACATGTTGTGCTTTGCTTATTTACTTTACCGTTGCTGCTGTTACAATTACTACAAAACTGCTACCGTTACTTTCATACTACATTGCTAATAAATACTTTGCTGCAGATACTAAGTTATCCAGGTGTGGTTGAATTGACAACTCAACTGTTAATACTTGAGAATATTCTTTGGCTCCCCTTGTGTCGAATCAATAAATTTGGGTTGAATACTCTACCCTCGAAAACTGTTGCGATCCCCTATACTTGTGGGTTATCAAGGCTATTTTCTTAGCACCGTTGTCGGGGAGCATAGCTCTATTCTTTGAGTCACTTGGGATTTATATCCGCTAATCACTGTGAGGAACTTGAAAGACGAAAGAACTAAGATTTATCCCTCAACTACGAGGGGAGGTAAGGAACTGCCAACTAGCTCTGCACTAGATTATCCTTCTGTTATGAGTAAGCTTGCGACACCTAAACCTGCTTCTACTATTAATTCTGATATGTCGCATGTTATTGATGATGCCACTTCTACTATGCATGATGCTTATGATGAAACTACTTCTATGCTTGATACTACTGTGCCATTAGGTGAATATCTTAATGAACAACTTGCTAGGGTTAGAGAGAATGAAATTCTTGAAATTGATATTATTGAAGATAGTGATGATGAAGGTTCTCCCCCTAAATATAAATTGCCTGTTGTTCCTGAGGGTTATGTTATGGATGAAGAAAGTGCTAGAGATTTTCTTGCTTGCAATGATAGATGTGATCTTAAGAAGTTACTAGCTAAACTGAAACAGGAAACTCTGAATGCTAGAATGAAATATGACCCTGCTTTTGCTACTTCGCCTATCTTTGTTACTGATAAGGATTATGATTTCTCTGTTGATCCTGAGATAATTACTTTGGTTGAATATGATCCTTTTTATGGCTATGAATCTGAAATTGTTGTGGCACATCTTACTAAGTTAAATGATATAGCCACCCTGTTCACTAAAGATGAGAAATCCCGCTACTATTATATCCTTAAGATATTTCCATTCTCATTAAAGGGTGATGCTAAAACTTGGTTTAATTCTCTTGATCCTAGTTGTGTGCGTAGTTCCCAGGATATGATTTATTACTTCTTTGCTAAATATTTCCCTGCTCATAAGAAACAAGTTGTCTTGAGGGAAATATATAATTTTGTGCAAATTGAAGAAGAGAGTCTCCCACAAGCTTGGGGGAGGATTCTCCGGTTACTTAATGCTTTGCCTGATCATCCTCTTAAGAAAAATGAAATACTTGATATCTTTTATAATGGACTAACTGATGCTTCCAAGGACCACATGGAAAGTTTTGCTGGTTGTGTTTTCATGGAAAGAACAGTCGACCAAGCTGAATTGTTATTGAATAATATGTTGACTAATGAAAATAATTGGACACTTCCAGAGACAATTCCTGAGCCAACTCCTAAACCAACTTCGAAGAAGAGAGGTGTTCTATTTCTCAGTCTTGAAGATATGCAAGAGGCAAAGAAATCTATGAAAGAAAAAGGTATTAAAGCTGAAGATGTTAAGAATTTACCTCATGTTGAAGAAATACATGGTCTTAATATACCAATTATTGAAGAAACACATGGTCTTGATAACCCAACACAGGTAGTAAAGGTAAATTCTCTCTATAGATATGATAAAGTTGAAATGCCCTCTACTAAGTCTGCTAGCCAATGCTTGGATGAATTTGACGACTTTATGGCTAGACAAGAAAATTTCAATGCTTATGTTGGTAGAGAATTAAAGAGTAAAGCTTACATGATTGGACGCTTGAGCGATTATATGGCTAGAGTTAAAAGGTGAACTTAAGCTCATTAGTAAATATGCTTCTATTGTTACCACTCAAGCAGAACAAGTACTTAGAGCTCAAAGTGATTTGCTCGATGGATTAAATAATAAACATGATTTTGCTGTTAGAGTGGCTACTAGAACTGGTAAAATGACTCAGAAACCTTTATATCCTGAAGGCCACCCTAAGAGAATTGAGCAAGATTCTCAGAGAAATAATTTAGATGCACCTAGTCCCTCTAAAAAGAAGAAAAAGAAAAATGATAGGACTTTGCATGCTTCTAGTGAACCTGTTGTAGACACACCTGAGAATCCCAATGATATTTCTATTTCTGATGCTGAAACACAATTTGGTGATGAGCATGAACCTAGTGATAATGTTAATGATATTGTTCATTTTGATGCTCAACCTAGCAATAATAATGATGTAGAGATTGAACCTGCTATTGATCTTGATAACCCACAATCAAAGAATCAACGTTATGACAAGAGAGACTTTGTTGCTAGGAAGCACGGTAAAGAAAGAGAACCATGGGTTCAGAAACCCATGTCTTTTCCTCCTAAGCCATCCAAGAAAAAGGATGATGAGGATTTTGAGCGCTTTGCTGAAATGATTAGACCTATCTTCTTATGTATGCGCTCAACTGATATGCCTAAAGTGAATCCTTATGCTAAATACATGAAGGATATTATTACAAATAAATAAAGATACCGGAAGTTGAAATTTCCACCATGCTTGCTAATTACACTTTTAAAGGTGGAATACCTAAGAAACTAGGAGACCCAGGAGTACCAACTATACCATGCTCCATTAAAAGAAACTATGTTAAAATTGCTTTATGTGATCTTGGAGCCGGTGTTAGTGTTATGCCTCTCTCTTTATATCGTAGACTTGAATTGAATAAGTTGACACCTACTGAAATATCTTTGCAAATGGCCGATAAATCAACTGCTATACCTGTCGGTATTTGTGAGGATGTGCCTGTTGTGGTTGCAAACGTTACTATCTTAACAGACTTTGTTATTCTTCATATTCCCGAGGATGATAGTATGTCGATTATCCTTGGTAGACCCTTTTTGAACACTGCAGGGGCTGTTATTGATTGCAACAAAGGTAATGTCAGGTAATGAGCATACGGTAAACTTTCTGAGGAAACAACCTCAAGTTCATAGTATCAGTTCTATTGGAAAAATTCCAACTATCATTATTGCATGTTTTTAATTTCCTCTTCCTACTGTCAAGAAGAAATATGATATTCTTATTATTGGGGATGTGCATATCCCCGTTGAGGTAACCTAGTGTTATTCGAAATTTCTCCGGTTTCGTGCGATTCAGAATGAGTTTGTTAACAAGACTTGATCAACCTTGTTAGTGGATTCCTTTTGATGATCATGAGATGGATGAAGTTAGAAGGCACAACCTTTTGTACCCTCCTTTTTACTTTCTATTATTTAGTTTAAATAAAGTAAAAATAGTATTTTCTATCTGTTATCTGAATTATCCATGCAATAAAAAATACCCTGAAAATAAAAGTTCTCCAAATGCCCTGCAAATTTAGTATGATTTTTTCTAGAATATTTGAGAATTTCTGTCACGGAGAACACAACAGGGGGAGCTGGCACCTGGCCACGAGGGTTTAGGGCGTGCCCACCTCTATAGGGCGTGCCCCCTGCCTCGTGGCCCCAGGGTGGTCCCCCCTCCACTTATTCCTGCACCCACACACTTCATCTTCCTCCCAAAAAAAATCACCATCCAGCTCAAGCACAAGTTCTAGCTCATTTTGTTGTGATTTTTTATCTCCTTGCTCAAAGCCCCATTCCGAAAACTGCTTTGGGAGATTGTTCTTTGGTATGTGACTCCTGCAATGGTCCAATTAGTTTTTGTTCTACTGCTTTATTCATTGCAATTTTTTGCTTCATAGGTGACCCTGTTCTTGAGCTTGCATGTCACATTTATATGGTCCCAAGTAATTCTAATGCATGATACAGGCACTAGGCTCTTGTGGGAGTAGTTTCTATCCATTATATTGAGTTTGGTTCACTTTTATTTTGAGTTACTAAAAATTTCAGAAATTTTTCAGAGGAAGAAATATGTCTAGGAAAATGTACCAAGGTGATTCTTCAAGGAAGAAAGGACCCAGGATTTGTCGGTGTGAAAATACACCTATGAGATCATGAGGATCCCTTCTACGGTTGCGGGGGCGCATGGCTGTGAGGAGATCAGGATTAGTAACCAGCACAAGGATCGTTTACCTAGGTTCGGGCCGCGAGGATGCGTAAAACCCTAGTCATGCTTTCATGGACGTATTGACTGTTTTTGAGCTCATGAACTAGCTACGGTGACTGCGTGGTTATAAAGAGCCGAATCCCTCTCCAGTATGCCATGGGCCTCCTTTTATAGTCAAAAGGGGCTGCCACAGTGGCATGCAGGAGGTGGAAAGGCCTATAGTGCTATGAGCTTATCGCTCATATTACAGGACAAGACGCATTTAATGCGTTGCTTAGGTATCTTCTTGCTTTATCGGGGACGGGAGCGAGGCCCGTCCCGCCCGTCGCTGCTCCTTCTCGCTTCGACACGCGCCCTGGCCAGCGATACATGCGGCGCCATGTAGGCAGGCAAGCAACTGAGGTGGCGCGGTGGTGGAGCCTTCACGAAGATCTGCATGCCGCCACGTAGGCGTGTGCTGAGTTGGCCTGGAAGCTACATGTTGCCACGCATGTGCCTGCCCAGCTGGTTGGGCTGGCAGCTGCGTGTGAACAGCGGTGGAGACTTCATTGGTGTGGGCCTGGCAGTGGCCTCGCTGACGCCCTTGGCAAGGGCCTTGCCGGGTAGCCTGGCAAGGGTCTTGCCGTGGCACGCTGCCATCCCCGGCAAGGATCTTGCCGGGGGTCTTGTGGGTTTCGTCGGCAAGAATCTTGTTGAGGATCGTCGCCTTCCAATCCTCATCTGATCTTGAATATTCTTTGTCTTCACAAAGATCCACATGCCACCATGGAGGTGCCTCCCGAGCCCTGGCCCAACGTGATTGATGGTGTTAGAGACCGTGGGTTCGAGGGTGGCTCACTCTGCTGGTGTGGGCGAGCCGCCCCAGCAAGGGGCTTGTCGGGGCTGCGGAGGCTGCCCCGCCAAGGGTTTTGCCGGGGAAACCTGCTTCGTCCATCTGCTCTCTGTGGTCTCGGTCTTTGGCGTTGCGCTGATCGTCTTGCGGCTTCGACTCCTCCCTTTTGCCCTTCTAAGTGTGGCTTCGGCCCGTGGCTCTGACTGCCCGCGCACAAGGGGTACAAAGGAGTGCCCCTACTTTAGTACACCGGCAGGCTTGCAATACATGAGCATGACAATGAACCACCAAGGGAAGCTGACGTGCGGCCTGGTGAATGGACGTCAGAGGAGTTTATGGTCAAAGGAGGCATCAAGGATGAATTTGATGCATATGTGTGTAATGCCGATCTTGAGCATATGTTTATGATCCATTCGTGAGAAGGTTTAAATTTACATCTTTGCGCAATTCTCAAAATGTCCTGTTTGATATTTATGATAAATCATATACCATCGACCTAGAAGATTTTACTACTGCTTGTAAACTATTGCAGCGGGGAAGTGTTAATGAACCTCGTAAATCTGAATATAAAGACTTTCTTGCTAGTATCACTATGGGAGAATCTAGAGAAATAGCACAAGCTACCATAGGGAGCATTCACTTTCCTGCTATACATTATTTTGCTCTCTTCATTGGTATATGCATTAACAGTAAAGATGAAGCATGTCACATGTGTGTTCCTGATCTCTGTGTTCTCAAGAGTGCTGTATTAGGTGATAAACAATACAACTTGGGGGCAATTGTTGCACGTAGATTGCATAATAAATGTTTAGTTGGAGACTTGTTTGGAGGGATTTATGCGACCCGTGTGGCTAATTATCTTGGTATACCTGTACATGAAAATGATAGGGAGTTGCCTCCCGCTTATTTAGATTATAATGCCATGGTTAATCATCATTTTATTGTGAGGAATGAACAATTCCTCCAGTATCGACTAATCTTTGACAGACGTCGCTCTGTCCATATTACTCTCCCTGTTCCTGCCCTCTTTGATTATCAGGCAAAAGGAAGATATGTTATCACCAAGGAGGAGGCAAACGAGTACGAGAGGAGGATGGAGGCAGCTCGCCGCCATGCTGCAGCTCAGGAGGCGATGGGTGCTGCATCTCAGTACAACCCCAGTTACAACTTCGGATATCAGCCAGGCTATCAATGGCCATAGACTAACTTAGTCCAAAAGCCTAAGCTTGAGGGAGTACGTATTTCTCACCGACATTACATTCATGTCCACACACTCATTCTAGTTGTCGGTGCTCATACTCTTTCATTGTACTATCCATGCTAGTTTAATTTCTTTTTCTAGTTTTCTTCTTGTGTGTTTGATAAACCTTAAGAAAAACCAAAAAAATTAGTTAGTTTACTTTCCATGTTGTAGTAGTAGTGATTAAAAGAAAACCCAAAAAGATTTCTAGTTCTTCTTTTGCTTATTGCGAGCTTTCCCGTGTAAATAGTTTTATTTCTTTTCTTTCCTTTGGGGGTCGAGAGGAGAAGACCATAATGAAAATGTTTAGTGGCTCCAATATGCATTATTGTTGATTTAACCAAGAGACCATATTACCTTGTCTTCTCCCTTGAATTGAATGCTTGCAGATTCCAGCTTAGTGTAATGCACGTGCACTATTATTATTATCCACACCTTTCAGTCGTGCAAGTGAAAGGCAATAATGACGACATATGATGGACTGATTGAGAAGAGAGAAGCTGGTATGAACTCGACCTCTCTTGTTTTTGTAAGTATGATTAGTTCATGGTTCCTGATTCAGCCTATTATGAATAAACATGTTTGCAATGACAATTAGAGATTATAGTTGCTTATGCCATGCTTAATTAGCTAGGAGCTTATAATGGTTTACCTTACGTGCCAACATGCTATTAAAATGGTTGTGATGTGGTATGATAGGGTGGTATCCTCCTTTGAATGATTCGAGTGACTCGACTTGGCACATGTTCACGCATGTAGTTGAAACAAAATCAACATAGCCTTCACGATATTTATGTTCATGGTGGATTATATCCTACTCATGCTTGAACAGGTGTTGATTAATTTTAATGCATGTTCATGACTATTGTCGCTCTCTCAGTTGGTCGCTTCCCAGTCTCTTGCTAGCATTCACTTGTACTAAGAGGGAATACTGCTTGTGCATCCAAACTCCATAAACCCCAAAGTTATGCCATATGAGTCCACCATACCTTCCTATATGCGGTATCTACCCGCTGTTCCAAGTAAATTTGTATGTGCCAAACTCAGAACCTTCAAATGAAATTCTGTTGTATGCTCGAACAGCTCATGTATCAACTAGGGTTGTCTGTATCTTCCATGTTAGGCGGGTTAGTGGACTCCGCTCCTCATTCACGAGAAAATGGCTGGTCACCGGGATGCCCAGTCCCATGCTCAAATCAAATCAAAATAATTTCAAACAAAACTCCCCCAGGATTGTTGCTAGTTGGAGGCACCCGTTGTTTCGGGCAAGCCATGGATTGATAGTATAAACTTTACCATTCCGTTTGGGAACCGCCTATAATGTGTGTAGCATGGAAGACATCGAGATGTCTTGGTTGTTATGTTGATAGTGAAAGTATACCTCTCAAAATGTTATTCATCTCTATTTCAAAACCGAGCTTTGGCACCTCTACAAATCTTTGCTTCCCTCTGCGAAGGGCCTATCTATTTACTTTTATGTTGAGTCATCACCCTCTTATTAAAAAGCACCCGCTGGAGAGCACCGCTCTCATTTGCATGCATTACTATTAATTTATATTGGGCATGACTATGACTGGATCTCTTTTACCATGAATTACAATGCTTAGTCAGTCCTTGATCTTTAAAGGTGCTCTGCGTTTATGTTTTGCGGTCTTAGAAAGGGCTAGAGAAATACCATCTTGTTATATCATATCATGATTGTTTTGAGAAAGTGTTGTCATATGAGTTTTATTATTATTGCTCGCTAGTTGATTATGCCATTGATGTGAGTAAACATGAGACCTAAGTGTTATTGTGAATATGGTTAGTTCATAATCTTTGCTGAAAACTTGAATGTTGGCTTTACATTTTTACAACAAGAAGAGCAAACAGAGTTTGTAAAAGTTTTTTCTTTATCACTTTCAGTTTGCCAACTAAATTGCTTGAGGACAAGCAAAGGTTTAAGCTTGGGGGAGTTGATACCTCTCTGTCATATCTACTTTTCCAAACACTTTTGCCCCTGTTTTGGACACTAATTTGCATGATTTGAATGGAACTAACCCGGACTGACGCTGTTTTCAGCAGAACTGCCATGGTGTTATTTTTGTGCAGAAATAAGAGTTCTCGGAATGACCTAAAAAATCCATGGAGCAACTTTTCAGAATTAATAAAAAATACTTGCGAAAGAATCAGCGTCAAGGGGCCCACACCCTGTCCATGAGGGTGGGGGGCGCCCCCTCCCCTAGGGCGCGCCCCTGCCTCATAGCCCCCCTGGACGTCCACCGAGCTCAACTCCAACTCCATATATTTGCTTTCGCGGAGAAAAAAATCAGAGAGAAAGTTTCATCACGTTTTAGGATACGGAGCCGCCGCCAAGCCCTAATCTCTCTCGGGAGGGCTGATCCGGAGTACATTCGGGGCTCCAGAGAGGGGGATTCGTCTCCATCATCATCATCAACCATCCTCCATCACCAATTTCATGATGCTCACCGCCATGCGTGAGTAATTCCATCGTAGGCTTGCTAGACGGTAATGGATTGGATGAGATTTACCATGTAATCAAGTTAGTTTTGTTAGGGTTTGATCCCTAGTATCTAGTATGTTCTAGGATTGATGTTGCTATGACTTTGCTATGCTTAATGCTTGTCACTAGGGCCCGAGTGCCATGATTTCAGATCTGAACCTATTATGTTTTCGTGACTATATGTGAGTTCTTGATCCTATCTTGCAAGTCTATAGTCACCTATTATGTGTTATGATCCGACAACCCCGAAGTCACAATAATCGGGATACTTCTCGGTGATGACCGTAGTTTGAGGAGTTCATGTATTCAATATGTGTTAATGCTTTAGTCCGGTACTCTATTAAAAGGAGGCCTTAATATCCCTTAGTTTCCATTAGGACCCCGCTACCACGGGTGGGTAGGACAAAAGATGTCATGCAAGTTCTTTTCCATAAGCACGTATAAGTATATTCGGAATACATGCCTACATTACATTGATGAACTGGAGCTAGTTCTGTGTCACCCTATGTTATAACTACTACATGAGGAATCGCATCTGACATAATTATCCATCACTGATCCAATGCCTACGAGATTTTCACATATTGTGCTTTGCTTATTTACTTTACCGTTGCTGCTGTTACAATTACTACAAAACTGCTACTGTTACTTCCATACTACTTTTCTACTAAATAATTTGCTGTATATACTAAGTTATCCAGGTGTGGTTGAATTCACAACTTAACTGCTAATACTTGAGAATATTCTTTGTTCCCCTTGTGTCGAATCAATAAATTTGGGTTGAATACTCTACCCTCGAAAACTGTTGCGATCCCCTATACTTGTGGGTTATCTATGCCGAGTTTGTTCATGCTCTGTGAGGGTAGCAAATCTAATCCTGGATAAATTTTCCTATGTGAGGGCAGCAAATTTAATCCTGGAGACCTTTTACTATGTGAGGGCAGCAAATCTAATCCTGGAGACGTTTTAATATGTGAGGGCAGCAAATCTAATCCTGGACATACTCTGTTGACTTGTCCACCAGCCACCACTTTCTATCCTTTTTTAACCAATAATAGATATGTTCCTTATCCAGTTTGTACTGAGTTTTCCCATTATTTCCCTTTTCAACCAAGAGACCGGTTGGGCACCCGGTCTCTACTACTTTCCCCCTGTTATTTCCTCTTTGAATCAAGTCCTTACTACGTCTTGAGCTTGCGTTGGTTTTCCTTGAAGAGAAAGGATGATGCAGCAATAGTAGCATAAGTATTTCCCTCAGTTTTTGAGAACCAAGGTATCAATCCAGTAGGAGGCTCCTCAAAAGTCCCACACACCTACACAATAAAGGGGTTGTCAATCCCTTCACGGCCACTTGCAAAAGTGAGATCTCATAGAGATAGTATGATAAGATAAATATATTTTTGGTATTTTATAATATAGATTGGAAAAGTAAAGATGCAAATAAAAGTAGATTGAAAGCCTATATGTTAAAAGATAAACCCGGGGGCATAGGTTTCACTAGTGGCTTCTTTCAAGATAGCATAAGTATTACGGTGGGTGAACAAATTACTGTCAAGCAATTGTTAGAAAAGAGAATAATTAAGAGATTATGTAGGCATGATCATGTATATAGGCATCACGTCCGCGACAAGTAGACCGACTCCTGCCTGCATCTACTACTATTACTCCACACATCGACCACTATCCAGCATGCATCTAGAGTATTAGGTTCATAAGAATAGAGTAACGCATTAAGAGAGATAAACTCAAGCAATATGATATAAACCCCATCTTTTTATCCTCGATGGGAATATTACAATACGTGCCTTGCAATCCCTGCTGTCACTGGGTAAGGACACCGCAAGATTGAACCGAAAGCTAAGCACTTCTCCCATGGAAAGAAAGATCAATCTAGTAGGCCAAACCCAACTGATAATTCGAAGAGACTTGCAAAGATAACTCAATCATACATAAAATAATTCAGAGGAGATTCAAATATTTCTCATAGATAAACTTGATCATAAACCCATAATTCATCAGATCTCGACAAACACACCGCAAAAGGAGTTACATCAAAAAGATCTCCACAAGAGAGGGGGAGAACATGGTATTGAGATCCAAAAAGAGAGAAGAAGCCATCTAGCTAATAACTATGGGCCCGAAGGTCTGTGGTAAACTACTCACGACTCATTGGAGGGGCTATGGTGTTGATGTAGAAGCCCTCCATGGTCCATTCCCCCTCTGGTGGAGCGCTGATGACCCACAAGTGTCGGGGATCTATCGTAGTCCTTTCGATAAGTAAGAGTGTCGAACCCAACGAGGAGCGGAAGGAAATAATAAGCGGTTTTCAGTAAGGTTTTCTCTGCAAGCACTGAAATTGTAGGTAATAAATAGTTTTGTAATAAGATAAATAGTAACGAGTAACAAGTAAATAAGGTAAATAAAGTGCAGAAAGGTGGCCCAATCCTTTTTGTAGCAAAGGATAATCCTGGACAATCTCTTATAATGAGAAAGGAGCTCACGAGGACACATGGGAATTATCGTCAAGCTAGTTTTCATCATGCTCATATGATTCGCTTTCGGTACTTTGATAATTTGATATGTCGGTGGACCGGTGCTTGGGTACGGCCCTTACTTGGACAAGCATCCCACTTATGATTAACCCCTATTGCAAGCATCCACAACTACAAAAGAAGTATTAAGCTAAACCTAACCACAGCATTAAACATATGGATCCAAATCAGCCCCTAACGAAGCAACGGATAAACTAGGGTTTAAGCTTCTGTCACTCTAGCAACCCATCATCTACTTATTACTTCCCAATGCCTTCTTCTAGGCCCAAATAATGGTGAAGTGTCATGTACTCGACGTTCACATAACACCACTAGAGGAAAGACAACATACATCTCATCAAAATATCGAACGAATACCAAATTCACATGACTACTAATAGCAAGACTTCACCCATGTCCTCAGGAACAAACGTAACTACTCAGAAAGAATATTCATGTTCATAAACAGAGGAGTAATAATATGCATTAAGGATCTGAACATATGATCTTCCACCAAGTAAACCAACTAGCATCAACTACAAGGAGTAATCAACACTACTAGCAACCCACAGGTACCAATTTGTGGTTTTGATAGAAGATTGGATACACGAGATGAACTAGGGTTTTGAGAGGAGATGGTGCTGGGGAAGATGTTGATGGAGATTGACCTCCTCCTGATGAGAGGATCGTTGGTGATGATGATGGTGATGATTTCCCCCTCCCGGAGGGAAGTGTCCCCGGCAGAAATACTCCGCTGGAGCCCTAGATTGGTTCTGCCAAGGTTCCGCCTCATGGCGGCGGAGTTCCATCCCGTAAGCTTGCCCCCGATTTTTTTCAGGGTAAAAGCCTTCATATAGCAGAAGATGGACACCGGAGGGCCACCAGGGGGCTCAGGAGACAGGGGCGCGCCCAGTAGGGGTGGGCGCCCCCCCACCCTCCTGGCCAGGGTGTGGGCCCCCTGAGGTGTTTCTTCCACTCAATAATTCTTATTAATTCCAAAAATAAGTTTTGTGGAGTTTCAGGATTTTTGGAGCAGTGCAGAATAGGTTTCCAATGTTTGCTCCTTTTCCAGCCAGAATTCCAGCTGCCGGCATTTCCCCTCTTCATGGTAAACCTTATAAAATAAGATAGAATAGCCATAAGCATTGAGATATAATGTGTAATAACAGCCCATAATGCAATAAATATTGATATAAAAGCATGATGCAAAATGGACGTATCAACTCCCCCAAGCTTAGACCTCGCTTGTCCTCAAGCGGAAGCCGAAATCGAAAAATATGTCCACATGTTTAGAGATAGAGGTGTCGATAAAAATAAAATACGGACATGAGGGCATCATGATCAATCTTATAACAGCAACATAAATAGATTTTACCATATGATTTCCTATGCTCAAGTAACGATCAATTCACAAAGTCAAGTATGGTTTAGAAACTTCATTGGAAGCTAACAAACTATAATCTCAGTCATTGAAGCAATTGCAATTTATCATAACATCAGAAAGAGTTAAGAATAGAGCTTTTCAGCAGGTCCACACACTCAACTATCATGTAGTCTTCTACAATTGCTAACACTCACGCAATACTTGGGGTTATAGAGTTTGAACCGGACACTGAGAAAGATAAGGCCTTATTGTGTTGCCTCCCAACGTATTCACCTTTAGGTGATGTCAACAATAATAATCCGTGCTAACTTACATCCAATTGGATATATATATCATGATCTTTCAAAGACGAGGAGCTTGCCAAAGGATAAAATAAAGAGGGAAAGGTGAGGATCACCTTGACCCAAGCATAAAGTAAAAACATAAAGTAAAAGATAGGCCCTTCGCAGAGGGAAGCAGAGGTTGTCATGTGCATTTAGGGTTGGACGCATGAAATCTTAATGCAAAAGAACGTCACTTTATATTGCCCCTTGTATGTGGACCTTTATTATGTAGTCCGTCGCTTTTATTGCTTCCACAACAAGATCGTATAAAGCTTATTTTCTCTGCACTAATAAGTCATACATATTTGGATAGCAATTTTTATTGCCTGCAACATGACAACTTATTTGAAGGATCTTACTCAATCCATAGGTAGGTATGGTGGACTCTCATGGCAAAACTGGGTTTAAGGATAATTGGAAGCACAAGTAGTGTGTCTACTTGGTGCAGGGAAATTGGCTAGCATGAGGGGGAAAGGCAAGCTCAACATGTTTGGATGGTCAATGACAATATACTTTAACTGAGATGTGAGAAAACATAAACCATTACGTTGTCTTGCTTGTCCAACGTCAACCCTTTTAGCATGTCATACTTAATGAGTGCTTCCAATCATAAAAGATGTCCAAGATAATATATTTGTATGTGAACCTCTCTTTCCTTATTACTTCCTATTAATTGCAATGATGACCAAAACTACTTTTATCAACTCTCAACAACTTTTATGCCTCATACTTTCTATGTGTGAAGTCATCACTAACCATAAGATCAATATGAACTCTTTTATTCTTTCTACTTTCTCAAGATCATAGCAAGATATCAAAGCCCTTGACTCAACACAAATCTTTATTATAGATAGCTCATGGACTCGATTACATAAAGAGATCACAAAGAAAACCTCAAAACTACTTGATATCAAAACTTCAATCTACTAGATCAAGATACTACTACAGGGATCGAACTAAATAAAACGCTAAAGATAGGAGTGTGATGGTGATACGATACCGGGACACCTCCCCCAAGCTTGGCAGTTGCCAAGGGGAGTGCCCATACCCATGTGATTATGTCCTCGGAGATGGTGAAGTAGGAGTTTTTGATGATGTAGGCTTCTTCCTCAAATTATGCTTGAATATAGTATTTTGCTCTTTTAGGTCCTCGATCTCCTACTCAAGGATTAATACTCTTTTGCACAATTCTGTTTATTTTCCTACAAGAGACGAAAAGGGATAAACTCGATCTTTGGCTTCTTTGCTCTATCGGGGAGGCTTGACTTTTTAAACTCCACATGCATGTCCCCAGGCTGAGGTAATGGGGCTTCGTCTTCGTCTGAACTCGTCTCCTCCTTTCCCTTAAGCTCAAAGTATTCTTCTTCTTAAGTGGTGCAGCCATCATGCTCCAAGTCCCCGTAGACATTAGGGTCTGCAAGGTAATCAGCCACATATCTCTTCCCTTCTGAATCCTGAGACGACATATTGCTCTAAATCTGAAACAGAAACAGCTCGAAACGAAAACAGAGGATATTTGCGTGATATGGTGGTAAAAACCTTTGGGAGTTTATATAATGAATTTTTACCAACCAAAATACGTAACGTGCAAGAAAACGGAGTCCGGGAGGCACACGAGGTGTCCACGAGACAGGGGGCGCGCCCAGTAAGGGTGGGCGCGCCCTCCACTCTCGTGGGGGCCTTGTGTCCTTTCCGGCCTACTTCTTTCTTCCTAAAATTCTTAAATACTCTAAAACTGATAAAAATTGCCATTAGAATTGTTTGGAGTCGGTTTACTTACTGTACCACATACCTATTCCTTTTTGGAGTCTGGAACATTCTGGAAAGTGTCCCTTATGTATTCCTCCGGGGTTACGGTTTCAATAATATTAGTTTTAACATTGATAGGATTACCTGAAATATAATGTTTAATTCTTTGACCGTTCACCACCCTCAGACTTGTGCCTTCGAAGTTGTTGATCTTGATGGCACCAGAACGATAGACCTCCTCGATAACATAAGGACCTTCCCATTTAGAGAGAATTTTTCCTACAAAAAATCTTAAACGAGAGTTGAATAATAACACATAATCACCTACGTTAAACTCACGCTTTTGTATCCTTTTGTCATGCCAGCGTTTGACTTTTTCCTTGAATAGCTTGGCATTCTCATAGGCTTGGGTTCTCCATTCATCAAGTGAGCTAATATCAAACAACCTCTTCTCACCGCCAAGTTTGAAGTCATAGTTGATCTCTTTAATATCCCAATATGCTTTATGTTCAAGTTCAAGAGGTAAATGACACGCTTTTCCATAAACCATCTTATATGGAGACATACCCATAGAATTTTTTATGCAGTTCTATATGCCCATAATGCATCATGAAGTTTTTTGGACCAATTATTTCTAGATCTATTGACATTCTTTTGCAAAATTAATTTGAGCTCTCTATTGCTCAACTCTACTTGACACATGGGAATTATCGTCAAGCTAGTTTTCATAATGCTCATATGATTCGCTTTCGGTACTTTGATAATTTGATATATCGGTGGACCGGTGCTTGGGTACGGCCCTTACTTGGACAAGCATCCCACTTATGATTAACCCCTATTGCAAGCATCCACAACTACAAAAGAAGTATTAAGCTAAACCTAACCACAGCATTAAACATATGGATCGAAATCAGCCCCTAACGAAGCAACGGATAAACTAGGGTTTAAGCTTCTGTCACTCTAGCAACCCATCATCTACTTATTACTTCCCAATGCCTTCTTCTAGGCCCAAATAATGGTGAAGTGTCATGTACTCGACGTTCACATAACACCACTAGAGGAAAGACAACATACATCTCATCAAAATATCGAACGAATACCAAATTCACATGACTACTAATAGCAAGACTTCACCCATGTCCTCAGGAACAAACGTAACTACTCAGAAAGAATATTCATGTTCATAAACAGAGGAGTAATAATATGCATTAAGGATCTGAACATATGATCTTCCACCAAGGAAACCAACTAGCATCAACTACAAGGAGTAATCAACACTACTAGCAAGCCACAGGTACCAATTTGTGGTTTTGATACAAGATTGGATACACGAGATGAACTAGGGTTTTGAGAGGAGATGGTGCTAGTGAAGATGTTGATGGAGATTGACCCCCTCCTGATGAGAGGATCGTTGGTGATGAGGATGGTGATGATTTCCCCCTCCCGGAGGGAAGTGTCCCCGGCAGTACTACTCCGCTAGAGCCCTAGATTGGTTTCGCCAAGGTTCCGCCTCGTGGCGGCGGAGTTTCGTCCCGTAAGCTTGCCCCCGATTTTTTCAGGGTAAAAGCCTTCATATAGCAGAAGATGGACACTGGAGGGCCACCAGGGGGCTCAAGAGACAGGGGCGCGCCTAGTAGGGGTGGGCGGCCCCCCCACCCTCCTGGCCAGGGTGTGGGCCCCCTGAGGTGTTTCTTCAACTCAATAATTCTTATTAATTCCAAAAATAAGTTTCGTGGAGTTTCAGGATTTTTGGAGCAGTGCATAATAGGTTTCCAATGTTTGCTCCTTTTCCAGCCAGAATTCCAGCTGCGGGCATTTCCCCTCTTCATGGTAAACCTTATAAAATAAGAGAGAATACCATAAGCATTGAGATATAATGTGTAATAACATCCCATAATGCAATAAATATTGATATAAAAGCATGATGCAAAATGGACGTATCAACTCCCCAAGCTTAGACCTCGCTTGTCCTCAAGCGGAAGTCGAAATCGAAAAATATGTCCACATGTTTAGAGATAGAGGTGTCGATAAAAATAAAATATGGACATGAGGGCATCATGATCAATCTTATAACAGCAACATAAATAGATTTTATCATATGATTTCCTATGCTCAAGTAACGATCAATTCACAAAGTCAAGTATGGTTTAGAAACTTCATTGGAAGCTAACAAACTATAATCTCAGTCATTGAAGCAATTGCAATTTATCATAACATCAGAAAGAGTTAAGAATAGAGCTTTTCAGCAAGTCCACACACTCAACTATCATGTAGTCTTCTACAATTGATAACACTCACGCAATACTTGTGGTTATAGAGTTTCAACCGGACATTGAGAAAGATAGGGCCTTACTGTGTTGCCTCCCAACATATTCACCTTTAGGTGATGTCAACAATAATAATCCATGCTAACTTACATCCAATTGGATATATATATCATGATCTTTCAAAGACGAGGAGCTTGCCAAAGGATAAAATAAAGAGGGAAAGGTGAGGATCACCTTGACCCAAGCATAAAGTAAAAACATAAAGTAAAAGATAGGCCCTTCGCAAAGGGAAGCAGAGGTTGTCATGTGCATTTAGGGTTGGACGCATGAAATCTTAATGCAAAAGAACGTCACTTTATATTGCCCCTTGTATGTGGACCTTTATTATGCAGTCCATCGCTTTTATTGCTTCCACAACAAGATCGTATAAGCTTATTTTCTCTGCACTAATAAGTCATACATATTTAGATAGCAATTTTTATTGCATGCAACATGACAACTTATTTGAAGGATCTTACTCAATCCATAGGTAGGTATGGTGGACTCTCATGGCAAAACTGGGTTTAAGGGTAATTGGAAGCACAAGTAGTGTGTCTACTTGGTGCAAGGAAATTGGCTAGCATGAGGGGGAAAGGCAAGCTCAACATGTTTGGAAGGTCAATGACAATATACTTTGACTGAGATGTGAGAAAACATAAACCATTACGTTGTCTTACTTGTCCAACGTCAACCCTTTTAGCATGTCAGACTTAATGAGTGCTCCCAATCATAAACGATGTCCAAGATAATATATTTGTATGTGAACCTCTCTTTCCTTATTACTTCCTATTAATTGCAACGATGACCAAAACTACGTTTATCAACTCTCAACAACTTTTATGCCTCATACTTTCTATGTGTGAAGTCATCACTAACCATAAGATCAATATGAACTCTTTTATTCTTTCTACTTTCTCAAGATCATAGCAAGATAGCAAAGCCCTTGACTCAACACTAATCTTTATTATAGATAGCTCACGGACTCGATTACATAATGAGATCACAAAGAAAAACTCAAAACTACTTGATATCAAAACTTCATTCTACTAGATCAAGATACTACTAAAGGGATCGAACTAAATAAAACGGTAAAGATAGGAGTGTGATGGTGATACGATACCGGGGCACCTCCCCCAAGCTTGGTAGTTGCCAAGGGGAGTGCCCATACCCATGTGATTATGTCCTCGAAGATGGTGAAGTAGGAGTTGTTGATGATGTAGGCTTCTTCCTCAAATTACGCTTGAGTATAGTATTTTGCTCTTTTAGGTCCTCGATCTCCTGCTCAAGGCTTAATACTCTTTTGCACAATTCCTGTTTATTTTCCTGCAAGAGAGGAAAAGGGATAAACTCGATCTTTGGCTTCTTTTCTCTATCGGGGAGGCTTGACTTTTTAAACTCCACATGCATGTCCCCAGGCTGAGGTAATGGGGCTTCGTCTTCGTCTGAACTCGTCTCCTCCTTTCCCTTAAGCTCAAAGTATTCCTCTTCTGCAGTGGTGCAGCCATCATACTCCAAGTCCCCGTAGACCTGAGGGTCTGGAAGGTAATCAGCCACATAACTCTCCCCTTCCGAATCCTGAGACGACATATTGCTCTAAATCTGAAACAGAAATAGCTCGAAATGAAAACAGAGGATATTTGCGTGATATGGTGGTCAAAACCTTCGGGAGTTTATATAATGATTTTTTACCGACCAAAATAAGTAACGTGCATGAAAACGGAGTCCGGGAGGCACACAAGGTGTCCACGAGACAGGGGGCGCGCCCAGTAAGGGTGGCGCACCCTCCACTCTCGTGGGGGCCTTGTGTCCTTTCCGGCCTACTTCTTTCTTCCTAAAATTCTTAAATATTCTAAAACTGATAAAAATTGCCATTAGAATTGTTTTGGAGTCGATTTACTTACCGTACAACATACCTATTCCTTTTCGGAGTCTGGAACATTCTGGAAATTGTCCCTTATGTATTCCTCCGGGGTTACGGTTTCAATAATATTAGTTTCAACATTGATAGGATTACCTGAAATATAATGTTTAATTCTTTGACCGTTCACCACCCTCAGACTTGTGCTTTCAAAGTTGTTGATTTTGATGGCACCAGAACAATAGACCTCCTCGATAACATAAGGACCTTCCCATATAGAGAGAATTTTTCCTACAAAAAATCTTAAACGAGAGTTGAATAATAACACATAATCACCTACGTTAAACTCAGGCTTTTGTATCCTTTTGTCATGCCAGCATTTGACTTTTTCTTTGAATAGCTTGGCATTCTCATAGGCTTGGGTTCTCCATTCATCAAGTGAGCTAATATCAAACAACCTCTTCTCACCGGCAAGTTTGAAGTCATAGTTGAGCTCTTTAATATCCCAATATGCTTTATGTTCAAGTTCAAGAGGTACATGACATGCTTTTCCATAAACCATCTTATATGGAGACATACCCATAGAATTTTTGTATGCAGTTCTATATGCCCATAATGCATCATCATGTTTTTTGGACCAATTATTTCTAGATCTATTGACAGTCTTTTGCAAAATTAATTTGAGCTCTCTATTGCTCAACTCTACTTGACCACTAGACTGCGGATGATAAGGAGATGTGATTCTATGATTAACATCATACTTAGCAAGCATCTTACGGAAAGCACCATGAATAAAATGTGAACCACCTTTAGTCATAAGATATCTAGGGACTCCAAACCTCGGAAAAATAACTTCTTCAAGCATTTTAATAGAAGTTTTATGATCAGCACTACTAGTTGGAATAGCTTCTACCCACTTAGTAACGTAATCAACAACAACTAAAATATGTGTATAACCATTAGAGGCAGGAAAAGGTCCCATATAATCAAAGCCCCAAACATCAAATGGTTCAATACCAAGAGAATAGTTCATAGGCATTTCTTGACGTCTACTAATATTATCAATTCTTTGACATTCATCACAAGATAAGACAAACTTACGAGCATCTTTGAAGAGAGTAGGCCAATAAAAACCAGATTGCAGTACCTTGTGTGCAGTTCTATCTCCAGCGTGGTGTCCTCCATATGATTCAGAGTGACACTAGCGTAGGATCTGTTCCTGTTCTTGCTCAGGCACACAACGTCTAATAACACCATCTATTCCTTCTTTATAAAGGTGTGGGTCATCCCAGAAGTAATGTCTTAAATCATAAAAGAACTTTTTCTTTTGCTGGTATGTGAAACTAGGAGGTATAAATTTAGCAACATTGTAATTAGCATAATCAGCATACCAAGGAGCAGTACAAGAAGCATTAACGACCGCTAATTGTTCATCAGGAAAGCTATCATCAATAGGCAGTGGGTCATCAAGAACATTCTCTAACCTAGACAAGTTGTCTGTAACAGGGTTCTCAGCTCCCTTTCTATCAATAATATGTAAATCAAATTCTTGGAGCAGGAGAACCCATCTAATGATTCTAGGCTTAGCATCTTTCTTTTCCATAAGATATTTAATAGCAGCATGATTAGTGTGAATAAACTTTGGAATCAACAATATAAGGTCTAAACTTATCGCATGCAAGCACAACTGCTAAGAATTCTTTTTCAGTAGTAGCATAATTTCTCTGGGCAGTATCAAGAGTCTTACTAGCATACTGATAACATTCATTTTCTTATCAACTCTTTGCCATAGAATAACACCTACAAAATAATCACTAGCATCACACATAATTTCAAAAGGTAAATTCCAATCAGGTGGCTGAACGATAGGTGCAGTGATCAAAGCTTTCTTAAGTATTTCAAATGCTTCTACACAATCATCATCAAAGACAAAAGGAATATCTTTTTGCTATAAATTAGTCAGAGGCCTAGAGATTTTAGAAAAGTACTTAATGAACCTCCTATAAAAACCGGCATGACCAAGGAAACTTCTTATACCTTTTATGTCCTTGGGACATGGCATCTTTTCAATAGCATCAACTTTAGCTTTATCAACTTCAATACCTCTCTCCGAAATCTTGTACCCCAAGACAATGCCTTCATTAACCATAAAGTGATACTTTTCCCAATTCAGGACGAGACTAGTGTCTTCGCATCTCTGCAAAACTCGGTCAAGGTTGCTCAAGCAATCATCAAAAGAGGATCCATAAACGGAGAAATCATCCATGAATACCTCACAAATCTTTTCACAAAAGTCAGGGAATATAGCCATCATGCATCTTTGAAAGGTAGCAGGTGCATTACATAAACGAAAAGGCATACGTCTATAAGCAAAAGTACCAAAAGGGCAAGTAAAAGTAGTTTTGGATTGATCCTTAGCTGACAGAGGTATTTGAGAGAAACCAGAATAACCATCTAGAAAGCAGAAATGTGTATGTTTGGATAGTCTTTCTAGCATTTGATCAATGAAAGGTAAAGGGTTATGATCTTTCTTAGTAGCTTTATTTAATTTACGGAAATCAATTACCTTCCTATAACCTGTAATAATTCTTTGCGGGATCAATTCATCTTTATCATTAGGAACAATGGTAATACCTCTCTTTTTAGGAACGCAGTGGACAGGGCTTACCCATCACTACAAAAAAAATACACTTCCATGATGATACGTGTTTGTCACAATAGGTCACGTTTTTTGTCATGCATGTACATCCATGATGATTTTATGACAGAATCAAGACAGTCATACCTGTGCTATCGTACAAGTGCTCCATGACATTACCAGAATTATCATCACGGAAGTGTCCACTTCCATGACGATAAATCGCGCCTCAGAAGTGCTTTCGTCAAGGGTGACCGACACGTGGCATCCACCGTAACGGAACGCCGTTAAGCTATCGGGTTGGGTTTTGGACCCGATAACCCGTTAACAGCCCCGACCAATGGGGATTTTCCATGTGCAAAATCATCATTGGCTAGAGGAAACACGTCTCGGCTCATCATTGGGACAGATGTCATCCACTCACTGGACAGAAGGCGCCTATGATACGTCGACACGTGGCACGGCCCAACAGTGGCCCATTCCTGTGAAAAGGCCGGCCCATTTGACTTGGTCAAAAGCTGGCGGGTCGGCCCATGGAAAGCCTGTTAGCATATAGCCCATTTACAGCCCGCTAACCCAAGGCCCGTTACGCCCTACGCGAATTAGGCCCAGTAGCGTCATCTGGGCCATCCAATATGATTCTAGCCCGTTTTCACTTCTGGCCCATGTATGTCCCATGACGTCTTTCGGCCCATATGAGGCCCTTTGTAATTCTTGGTCCATTAGCGGCCCGTGCTGAAACTGGCCCGTAATGAACAGTGTATTACTTTACACCCATTAACGGCCCGCGGTGAAACTGGCCCGCAATGAATAGTGTAACACTTTATACCCATTAACGGGCCGTTATTCCGTTGGGTCGTTTCCATCCCAAGTAAACTTTCGGCCTTCTAAGGGCCCATTTATTCTTGGGCTCATTCACTGCATTCGGTTACTTACGACCCATTACTGTCATTTTCTGCTTGTGGGCCAAATTTAGCCCGTCGTTGCAGTCGGCCCATTTGTGATCCATTATTCTATTGGGCCATTTTCATAGCATCACCAAATACGACCCATCTACGGCCCATTAAAGGCCCGTACAAGACCCATAAATGAGTCGGCGGCCCATGGATCCTACCTGACGTAGAAGGCCCATGGATCCTACGGACGTAGAAGGACCATGGATCCTACGAGACGTAGAAGGCCCATGTATCCTACGAGACATAGAAGGCCCATGGATCCTACGAGACGTAAAAAGCCCATGGATCCTATGAGACATAGAAGGCCCATGGTCGGGCGAGTTGGCCCCCGTTTGAACGATATAGCATATTCAAAGAATTATCCTACTCAATACTATCAACTCTAAAAAGCATACACTATACAACAAAGAGATCAAGGCATAGAAAGGTAGAATAATCCTACACTATACAATAAAGAAACTACAGCCGATTATACCCACTGGGCATTATGGTTCGGCACAGGTGATAATAAAGCATACACAAACAGCAAATTACATACACTGGGCAAATACAGCTCATACATCATGGACATGCATCAACTTAACTCCATTTGAACTATAATCTCTTCAGAAAATAGGATTGGACGGATTCAGATAGCACAAATTTCAGTCTGCAAAATCTCCAATTCCTTCATGCTTACCTCGGTGTCTTGTTTCATTTTTTGACTCCTTCATCTAATACCTGCATGTCCAGTCTCAACTTGTTGATTATACGTTGACAATCATGTACACGTTGTCTTGCCACCTCTAGTTGATGCTCGAGAACATCAGCACATTCCAATTCATGTTACTTTCACACAAAAAATGTTACACGTCATGAAGCATAAGCAGGTGATATTTTAAAAATTATAAGAAAGATAGTCTGTGCAGCCTGCATACAGAAATCCCTCTTAGCTCACCAGAGGAGCATGATGTTGGGGCCCAATCGAAAACACAGACAAGTTACAAATTTAGACAACACATTGCGTATAAGTAAGCAAGCAGTTGGCCATTCTGTACCTCAATTAAAGTCTTAGGGAGCATAATGAACAATAGAGGGTTTCATACAAACATACTACAGCAGGCAAAACTATGCAATCATTAGCGTAGTATAAACTAGATTGTGAGCCTCATGCAATAATAGTTGGTTAATAGACTTCAAAGCTTCAGGCACACTTCGAAAGAGTAATTAAATGGTAAGGCCTTTAATTATGTCAACTAATAGTGATACATGTACCGAACATCAGGCATGATTATTTGGGCATCTCATTAAGTGAGGACAAATAAAGCAATTGAAAATAGAAAATTAACTATGACTGAAACAAACAAGGAATTGTGCTATTGAGTTGCATACAGTGACTTACCTTAGTAGGTTGAAGAGGCTCAGTGCAGCTCCTAATTCTCTTGCAAGGATCTTTACTAACATCTTGAACATGGAAATCCTCAATCTTATCTTCATTGCAGCCCCTCTGTAAGGTGACACAAACTAGTTACTCGTCGCCTTGGAAGATAAATATGCATACTTTCCAGTCTGTGAACACAAAAGGATGAGATTATAACAAAACAACACCACATAATGAAACATGCCGCATCTCTTGCACTTGCACACAATGAAATGAGCATTACCTATGTCTACACTATGTAAAAACTAGGCATACCTTCAAACTGGATCTCCAGGTACTCTTGGAGAGCCTACTGTAGTGTACAGCCAATCCTTTATGTCACCTATGAGTTAGACAAGGCCCCACTACAGCAGCCCTTAGTGTTTAAATCATTGACAAACTCTGTTAGAGTGTTAGGTCAAGAACAACAAGTAATCAAAGCAAACAGTCCTAGTATGGCTGGCTGATGCAAACAAGCAATTGAACAGATGTGTGAGAAAATCTTACATATCAAGAAAAGAAGCAAAGAAGGAGGCTTAAAGACCATCACTTGACTGACCAGATTTAAGGGGCATTTAAACATCATGTGCAACGTATGAACAAACATAAACATTCCATATTCCAGATTCTACAACGGAATGCACAAGTATTAGGTTATGCCATGTATGATGATGCCTAAATGTATTAGGAGAGATTCATCATTGCACACACAATTGAATTGCAGGTTAAGGGCCAGTTCGATTCCACCTTTTCAGGGCATATTGTCAAAATAAGCCATAAAAGATGTAAAGAAGTCATTTTTGAGTTACGGGCTTGGGCTTAACTAATTTCGCTTTGGAGGGGGTGTTTCTGGTAGAACCTCACTAAAAATTGAAGGGAAGGGTAATAGTGAAATGACTCTGTTGTCTGCCTATGTTACACTCAAAATGCAACTGCTGACGCCCGTGTCACACCTGACCCTCAAGTAAAAACAAAAACGCAAGCATTCATTGCCCTGCCCGCTTGCATCTCCTCTCCCCTTTCCCTCTACCTTGATCCCCTGCCTGCAGCACTAGGGTTCCTGCAGTGAGCCGTCGCCACTGGTCCCATCTGGCCTAGTCCTCGACGATGCTACGTCTAGCTAGGCTACATGGCCGGTGGGTAGGGGCAAATCTCCCTCGCTTCTCCTCCCACTAGAACCACCCCTCACTCTCATGGTCTCCAGCAGCTGCTCCACTGTGGTTCGTCCAACGCACTACTCCGGCGGGCGCTGCACAACTACGGCTGATGCCACACTGTGGCAGAAGGCACCTTATTCCCCCTCCGCTCCTCCTCCCAGGCCATGGCCTTGAGGTGTTGTTGAAGGATGAGCTCATCCAACAAGGTGAGGATCTCCTCTGATTTTTTTGCCAAATTTTTATTCTGATCCACTATACGATGAATTGCTATGAGTTGCTTCTGCTGCTGCTATATTATGCATTGCTGTGAGCTGCTCCTGCTGCTGCTATATGATGAATTGCTATGAGTTGTTGCTGCTGTATGATGAGTTGTATGAGCTGTTGCTGCTATATGATGAATTGCTATGAGTTGTTGCTGCTGCTATATGATGAGTTGCTACAAGCTGCTCATGTTGCTGCTATATGATGAATTGCTATGAGCTGCTCCTGCTGCTGCTATATGATGAATTGCTATGAGCTGATCCTGCTGCTGTTATATGATGAATTGCTATGAGCTGCTCCTGATATATGATGAATTGCAGACTGCTGCTATTGTATGATGAGTTGCTATGACCTGTTGCTGCTGCTATATGATGCTTTCAGGTGGTGATGCTATATGATAATAACCAGCCACTTGGACCATCGAATTTCAATAAATAATTGTTCTTCATTTAAATGTGGGTCATGCGTTCTTCGTTTAAATTAGGCAATGGGATCTCTATGGAAAACATTAACCAAAGTAGATTGTGCCAAGTAGATGGTACCTTTGTATTTGCATTTTGAGCAAATAGTGATGGTATGTTTTCCTATCATATTAATTACTGCACTGGGTTGAATTTGTGATGTTTGCAAGTCAAATTAATTTCCATATGGGCAGCAAAATAAAAAATATATAATGCAATCTAGACTTTCCATTGATCATACCAAAGAGAAGCTGAAAACGCAATGAAAAGAACTGGTTGGCTTATTACATGGAGCTTATATTCACAGGTGCTTATTTTCTTAGGATAACTCGTAATAACTGTCCCTAAGAAACTTGGCTAATAGAACTGGCATACAAATAACATGTCATGATGATTGCAATGGAGGAGTGACGTACCATAGCACACTGTATAGGCTCACCACTGCCTCTCCTTTTTTTGCGATGTTCCATGAAATTGCCACATACATCTTGTACTTTTTCATTGTGTAACCCTATCTGCAAGTTGACACGGCTAATTTCATACATCTCTACATGATACTACATTGCATATCCCTTGGCGCATATTTAAACCACCAATTAACGATTGTGTGTGTACCATAAACTAGCCATGACTCTGTATGCTAGACTAGCGGGCACTCTAAGGGAGCCTAATGTAGTGCACTGGAATTCCTACATGCCACCTACGATTTTGTGTAATGTACTGCCCCTGTTCCTAAATATATGTCTTTGTAGAGATTCCAGTATGGACCACATACATATGAATATAGATGCATTTTTGAGTGTAGATTCACTCATTTTGCTCCGTATGTAGCCTATAGTGGAATCTGTAGAAAGACTTATATTTAGGAACGGAGGTACGAGGTAGTATCATGTATGACATCTACATATCTAATTTAGCAGCCAGTAGTAGAAATCATTGTCTGCACAAAGGGATTACTGGTCAAAAATCCTAGCAAAGCACGCTGGCAGGCATAGAACAATACAAGAGAGAGAGACTCTCTTACAAGATCATAGCAATGCCTCGGTCCAGGATCTTGGTTGGCCAAGCTTTTAGATCCAGAAGAAACATCATCCTTGTAGTTTTTGCCAGCTGCATAACAGGTAATAGCGACCAGTTAGTATATTTGAAGTACATCGGGCAGGTGATGTTGGACGTGTTTAAAGGTGACAAGTACCTAGGCCGTGGCGGGTGCTTGGCATCTCTCCAAACGATGGGAATCAGGTTAGAAACATCGAGGGTGACGACGCTGTGCTGGTTGGCGGGGCCCGGTAAGGAGATCTAGAACCGTCGAGTAGGGTGTTTGTGGAGCTGCTCCGGTAGTGTGGAATACGGTGTGGGCGAAGCGGATCTGTGGCCGTGGACAAGGCCATAGGTGAAGCTGCTCCGGTGGTTGGGTTAAGGATGGTGTCGACGACACGGATCTACGGCTGTGGATGGGGCGTCAGAAGCTGCTCCGGTGGTTGGGTTAAGGATGGTGTCAACAATGTGGATCTGTGGTCATGGACGGGGCGTCAGAAGCTCCTCCGGTGGTTAGGTTAAGGGTGGTGTCGATGATGTGGATCTATGGCCGTGGACGGGGCGTCAGAAGCTGCTCCGGTAGGTTGAATGAGGGTGTGAGGAAGCGGATCTGAGGCCGTCGACTTTTGAGTTGGCAAAGCGGCCCCGGCATCGTTGAAAATGGTATAGGCGAAGCTACTCCGGTAGGGTTGACGATGGTGTCGGCGAAGCGGCTCCGGTAGGGTTGAGGAACGTGTCGGCGAAGCGGCTCCGGTAGGGTTGAGGAAGGTGTCGGCGAAGCGGCTCCGGTAGGGTTGAGGAAGGTGTCGGCGAAGAGGATCAGAGGCAATCGACGGGGGCATCGGTGGGGCGGCTCCGGGGGGTGTGGACGAAGCATCTCCAGTGGGGAGTACGAATGAGCCGCTGCGGATGCACGGCGGTTGACGAGAGTACCGGCGAAGCAGATCCGGTGCCGTGGACAAGGCCGGCACTGAATGGGCTATGGTACAGTTGTGGATGAGCAGTGTACTTGTTTCTAGGGGAGGTGGGAGGGGTAGATGCGGCCGCAGAAGCAGATCTGGCGAGGTGGACGCCGCTGGCAGTGAATGGGCTATGGTACGCTGGTGGATGAGCAGTCTAGGGTTTCGAGAGGGGAGGGGAGAAAGGGTGATGAAGTACGGACGACGTGATGTAAGATGCTCTGGTGCGGTGGAGTTAGTCGCTTTTGCGGGAGGGGGAGAGGAAATGGGATTGCCGTGTAGTGGGGGGAACCGGAAGTTACCAAAGCAGCCCCGACCTGTCATGTAGATGACGGCGGTATTGTAACTGTTGGTCTCCGTGCACCAAGAACAAAAGGGGGATTTCACATGCTAAATACTAAGGTGGCGGAAATTTTAGAAGGGGGCGGGAGATTTTGCCGCCCGCGGGATCGTTCGTATCCAGTTTCAACTAATTTTGGACCGTGCTAGCGGGAAGGTCATGCTAGACTGTGTACACGGGGCACGTGTCAGCAGTTAATAATTGGTGTGAAGTCCACCCTAGAAAAAAAGACAATAACTCGGGATGATGCGCCGATAACTTGGACGTTCACACGGGCGCGGCCAATCGTACGGGTGTAGTGGCACGTTTAAAAAAAAAGGATCAAACGCTCAGCCTATGTATTTCTGGTGTAAATAGATAATTTAGTGCCATTGGTTATTTACTTTAAACATAATGCATTGACGTGTTAGTGTAGAGGCGCACAAAAAGAAATGGATATTGCAGTTAGCTACTTAAAAGTGTTACCTCATATGATTACATAGCCTCCATTTCATAATTTGCATACCCGTTGAATTCATATACGAATATTACATATATTACTTCAAAATAGAAACTTAAATCATCCAAGACTAATGAATTTGAATGCAAGAGTAACAATGGTGCATGTACATGATAGCTACATTGGTTGTTTGAAGAAACATCACTGTAACTTTGGCATGCACAACTGAAAAGGTTTATTTAAATAGAAAAAAATGTGATATGTGAGTGTCCAATCTTTATAGGTTGAATCGATATTGTACCTTTGTCCACGATACGGAGTAGATATTGACTTATGTTCAAGCGATGCACGTCCACGATCGCTAGATAGTGATACGTGAATGAATTGTGCAATCTCTCTCACACGCATACATATCTCATTTCCCTGTGGGCATCAGAATCACACACGCGCACTTCGTGTATTTCTCTCCCTCCATCAGGGTTAAATTCGTCTTTCTACCCCGTCCTACAAGTCTCTCACACAGAAACACACACGCTCTCTATGTCTAACATGCCCACCCCTTCAATTCCGCCCACCCACAGCCACTAATGTCTCAAAGTATAATAATGTCTCTCACACATATGCTATCTACCTATCCCTTAATATAGCTAGATATGTGTCACACAAACTCCTTCTCCCAACTAGCAAGATGCCCATGCGTTGCACGGAACGTCAAGATGCATTTGTGTGAGAAGTTTATCTTGTGGGAGAAAAGGATGAACGAGAAAATGCCTTATTTGCAAATGCGGAGAGGGGTGTGGGTATCTATTTGCAAAATTGCCATATTTTCCTTCCTGTCCGTCAGATATAAATCGGAAGGCCTATATTGCAGGATGGCAGGAACACCATCATCACCAACTCTGTTTTTTTATAAGAGTAGAGATAT
>NC_057801.1:276198026-276243018 GCF_018294505.1 Triticum aestivum
ATCAACTGGCTTCTCTCTCAAACATACACACACACACTACCCAGCACCGAAGGAGCAGGGTGACACCTCCATCTTGATACTAATCTATCGACTGGTTTCTCTCTCAAACATACACACACACACTACCCGGCACCGAAGGAGTAGGGTAGCACATCGATCTTGATAATAATCTATCTACTCCTCTTTCAAACACACACACACACACACACGCACACTCGCTAGTTGTGCCTCTGTGCCTACAGCACACACTCTCGATACGTCTTTCTCTCCCCCAACAATGAAAGCAGAAGGGTGACAACTCGATCTGATCATAATCTGTCAATTGGTTTCTCTCTCAAACTTTGTGTTTCGGTGCCTCGCTCGGTAGCCCCCTCGATATGTAGACTTCTCGCCCGCGCACAGCTGTAGTGACAATGACACTGAACCCAGTGTGCCTTGTTTTTACCGGCCTCATGTGATAGTTTTCACCCTGTTTTCTGTTAATTAACAAGGCAACCTTTTCTTTGTTACTACTAGTGAATCTGAAATCATTCGGGGCAGACATAAAATATATCACTTCAACCCAATTATTGCAGCAACTATATTAAAAGAAATTAGCTAGCTGCACGTGCGTTGCACGGAACATGAAGATGCATTTCTATGAGTAGTTTATCTTGTGAGAGAAAAGGCTAAATGAGGGAAGGCCTTATTTGCGAACGTGGAGAGACGTGTGGGTATATTTTTGCAAAACTACCATAGTTTCTTTCCTATCCGTTAGATATAAATCCAACGGCCTATATTGCAGGATGGCACGCACACCATCATCACCAACTCTGTTTTCTACTCCCTCCGTCCAAAAGTACTTGTCATCAATATGGATAAAAAGAGATGTAGCTAAAACAAAAATACGTCTAGATACATTTCCTTTTATCCATTTTGATGACATGTATTTCCGGACGGAGGGAGTATTTGTCTTTTTAGAGATTTCAACAAGTGACTATGACCGGACCTTACCAACATACTCAAAAAAGTAGTCCATAATTTTGATGTTACCCTCTTTTCTTGGCGGTGCAGTGTCATCTGGATACCTCATAAATAAATCAAGGACAAATCTGACCCCTTCCTGAAAAGACATACGTAGAAAAATGAGTGAATCTACACTCTAAAATATGTCTACATACACATCCGTATGTGGTAGTCCATTTGAAATCTGAAAAAGACAAATATTTAGGAACAAATGGAGTATATATATAAGAGTAGACATGGAGATATATCTCCAGCATGGTCTGCAACAAAAATGTGCTGGGCTGGTTAGCGCCGGATGCTCGCAATGCGATGACATGAGTTTGAATTCTGTCTTTTAACTTTAGATTTTTATATTATATATTACTCTACTTATTTAATATATACTTCTTTCGCTATTGTACTGATAGTGGAACCCATAGAGTACTTAGAATATTAAGGATGGACTTGTTTCTTTTTAACTTTCTGTATGAAGCTGTAGCCACCCTGCAAGTCACGTGTACACTGTACATGCAATTAACTTTTTATAGAGGGACAATCATACAGGCAATTAACTCAAATGGATTGGATGTCACTCTATTATTTCCAGCATAAAGAGCATCTCCAACGGCAGCCGACAAATTTCCTCCCGCTTCCTTCCGCGGAGGACGACATCAAACGCCAGTGGCATACATTTTTACAACTCTAACCAACCAGATGAAATTCATGCAAACACGGACTAATTTCATATAAGCATGAAGGATTTCATATAAAAAAGCCGGATCTTCATATAAACATGATGGATTTCATTACATTTAAATGAACTAAGAGGTGCCAATCCGGCTCTCTTGTATAATTAATACTCCGTTTGTACGGAAATACTTGTCCTAGAAATGGATATATCTAGACTTATTTTAGTTCTAAATGGCCACCCGCAGATCCCTTTGTCTTCCTCATGTCTGTCAGACACTTGCGGGGTCGACAAAGGTCCTCGGAAGAGACGAAGAAGCAAAGAAACCACTTGAGTCCGCGGTCGTCGCCTCGGTGGTGGCCTTCATGGGTCCCAAGTGGCGGCGGCCTCCTGTGTTCTACTTCTCCTCGATGATGACGTCGGACACAGAGAAGCTTGCCACTGACTCGTTGCTCTCCACGCACCCGGCTTCTGTCTCTGCCTGTATGGCACTGCCGCAGGCACTGGAGGCGCGCCCACAGACATGGGAGGCGCGACCACCGCAGACACTGGTGGCGCGGTAGGACGCGGCAGCGGCGACGCCCGTACCGGCGTGCTCGCCGTCGTGCCGGCGTGGAGCAACTCGCCACTCCTCATCAAGCTGAACTGGAGCGGCGAGTTGCTGAACCATGCGCCTGCTTGGGGTGGCAACTGGCTCCGTCGGGCCAAGCAAGGTTGGTGAAGCACCGAGCGGCCTCTCCCGTATCCGGAGGGCTCAGCGGGCCACCCAGCCGAGTAATATGCCGGAGAACGGCTCATCAGAAGCCATCGGAAGAGTGGGGAAAATGGTGAAGAAGGAGATGGGGGAGCGGCGGAGGGGTGCGATTCTTGCCCGCTGTTTGTCTGGCCTCGTGTAAATAGAGGGCGGACGGTAGGAGCTTAGCCAACGTCTGGCCTCGTTTAAACTGAGGGCGGATGGGAGGAGCTCCGCCGGTGTTGCATTTAATTCCGGCCCGCTCATGAATGGACGTGTGGCCGGAGTAGGATTCTCGGTTTGCATGCGGGTTCAACGGAGGGGTTTAATGGAGGCGTCGGGCGTGCAGCGGGCGGCGCAGTACTATTTGATTTGATAGCATTAATGAGCCGTCAAATCACAAAGGCCCTCGCCTCTCATGAAACCGACCGAGCTAGACTGCCCCGCCCTCTAGCCTTTTAAAAAATGTATATACTCCACTTTTGTACATTAGTAGTATCGATGGATTGAGCCATGGAGCAAAACTTGAAATATAAAAAAGGTGGTACATATAGAGAGCGCTCGTGAACTATGTGTCATACACGACAATAAATAAAGTACTACATGATACTAATATATGATACATGGCGCAGGAGTACTAAGTATTATTAATACAATTTTGCTAGAACTCATCTAGCTGAGATATCATTTGGTCTCATTCATCTTTTATAGCCATTGGATGTGATGCTATAAGATGCGTGTGTGCTGACGTGGGTTGTATTTGTTCTTGTGCAACGAACTGACCACTGCATGTCATGTTTGATAGTCTCAAGTCATTAAAAGCATACAAGCCCCACATCTCTTCTTGGTTGATTCCTCTATTTATGTCAAAAAATAAGAAACAACGTGAGAGTTAATGCACCACGCCTATGTGTTTACTATTTGGTTTTCGTAAGATGACTTAATACTCACCTAGACGGAGGGAGTATTCAATTTGACAGTGGGCGGTGCAGTTCCCGATACGGCTTTAATGCAGACGAGGGAGGGAGTAGCAGTTCCCGATATGTTGAACGGCCAATGCATCCTCCTTCAATTAATGCATGAGGGAAGTAATGGGAGGAGGTTCGGGAAAAGAGGCTGCACGATGTGAATGCAATGCAGTTTGCCCTCATTGCCCTCATATAAAGGCGCCCCTCCATTCCAATGCATCTACCACATCGTATGCACCTAAGCATTTGCCTAAGCACCTACACTAAGCGCAAAAGAGCTCACTCCAGACCCATGGCGGCGATGCGCGTGAGCAGCCAGCGGCTGCGCCAGATGGTCCACGACGCCGACCTGCGGCATGGCGTCGAGGATCGTCTCTAGGCTACTGGATGGCCGCCGTCAACGCCAACTACGACTCTCAGTTGGACCAGATGATCGTTGCCACCAGCAACAAGTTCACCATCCTCAAGAAGCAAGCGGACGACATCGCCGTACTCCTCCAGCCCGCGCGCCCGGGCTCCTCATTGCCTACCACCCTAATCGGCCTCCATGGTCGGAACCTCTTTCAAGCACTGGTGTCCCTGCGACTGCCCCCGACGCCACGAAGAATGTCCACCTGGAGGTCGCGCTCGCCGCAAGGCGCCTCACCCGGCAAGAATTCGTCGACCTACACATCCACGTGTACGAGCAAATCGTGTACGTAGGTATCTACAAGGCCAGTGAGGACGCTACGACGTTGGCCTGCCTCAACCGGCTGGAAGCCTTGGATGCCTTCGCTGAGAAGCACCTCGACCTCGCCACAAAAGCCGCTGCTTCTTAGCCACCGGTCGGTGGCCCGGCGAACTAAGTTGAGGAGGAGGAGGTCATACGTTCGTGGATCCATCTTTCTTCTTGCCTTCTGTAACCACCACTGCGATCGCATCATCGTGGCCTTAATTCTTATTGTGTTATTGCATTGTCGTTCCAGTCAATACCGACATGTGCGATCCCTTTGCTTAATTATATGCATCACTGTAACTAGTACTCCATCTGTCAATTTATAGGTTGTGCTTATCTTTTCCATAAACTTCGTGCAACGCGCGGGCATCTCGCTAGAAACACTAGAATATGTCTATATAATCCGTATGTGATAGTCCATTTGAAATCTCAAAAAAGACAAATATTTAGGTACGGAGGGAGTAATATATTAGGAGTATATCAAAACAATAGTGATTTCTTTCAAGTTTGTGAACAAATACTACTATTCTACTACTTTGGATCTGCGCAACGCATGGGCACATTGCTGGTAAAAGGAAAAGCCCTGCCATGTTCATGTCGCACCCCCACATGCCCGGGAATCGGGAGTACAACACAGCCCGTCCGGCACGACACATAGCTTAGGTAAGGCGTGTTGCCTAGCATTTTCACTTTCATGTGGGACCACCGTTGAGCAAACTGACACCCCGCCCGCCGCCGGGTTGGAAAACAGAAACAAGGGGAAGATCTAGCTGTAGCATGGAAGCCAAGAAATTTTGTGTCAGACGGGGCTCGTTGATAGAGTAGGAGCATTCTGTACTAGTACTACTCCTACTAGCACCAAGTTTGTACTCTTAATACTATATTACTAGTACTACCACTATACAGCTAGTAGATACGTGCACGGCACCACATCGCACGAACAAAAAATGGGAAGATCTTGTTTTGGGTGATTTATCTTTTTTTCAATCAACGTAGTATGAATAATATGATGTGGGGGCACCAATGAAGCTTATGTGGCTTGGTTGCATGGCTACGGAAGGTTAGAGAAAAAGAAATATATAATGTGTTTAGAGTGCACTCCACTAAATAGATATACTTTGGATCCATTGCAACGGACCGGCACATCTATATCTATACCCCCTATATAGTGTGAGAAAAACTTTGAAAGTTGGTCAATGCATGAAGCCAATCCGACGGTACAAAGATGGGAAATCCGAGCACTACTGGCCGTTGGATATCATCCACCAGATTCTGCCACATATATAATCTAGAAGACTCCATGGTTGAACTTAATTCATGACTAACTTTGCCACAACTAAGCTTAGGCAAAGTTATTAGTTCTTCAAAGTGAGAGCCACAAGTTGGCAAGCCTAAGGGAATCTAGCCACATTTTTTGTGTGTATGTCATGTGGGGCCTCAGTGTGGCCTGCCTAAGGTGTGGCTTGGACCAAACACTCACCTAAGTTAATCAAACTTGCCTAACCTTACATTCCACCAGATTTTGCCATATGTTAGAATCCAGAAAACTCCACATGTAGAAGCATAATGCACAAACCACCAGAATCTCATGCGTGCAATGCACGTGTACCCTACTAGTACTAGTTGGTAGTAGTAAGAAACAAATTCCAGTTTTCGCACGAGCTCGTACTGCGGGAGCACCACAAGGCCTGCCGCAGGAGTTACATTTCCCTCTCGGGGCCCACAGGACCGAACTTCAGTGGCTTAGTGCCCAGCCTATGAGTCAATGACATGCGGACCTTAAATCCGGCTGGCCCACATGTCATTCTCATGGTGGTGGCGTGGTTCGCGACTCACTCGTTCGAGATGAACCGGCCGGTGGTGGCATGGCCGTGGCGAGGGTGCCACAGCTGGGCGTCGGGGCGTTACGAGGCGTAGATGGCCACACTGGCGGGTACTACCTGTAGTACATAAGTACTCCAGCTGGGGATTGATGCCCGGGACGAAATGTGTCACAGCCGCTGGATGAAAATTCGATGGTGCAGGAGTACGGATCGGAGCACAGCAGTAGAGCAGGCAAACCACGTCCAATCGGGTGTGTCTGTGGTAGAAAGTTGATGGACGCCGCAGTTCAGCTGGCCCGCATGCCATGCACACAAAGGCAGAGGAGTGGTGGGGCCGAGAGGGATGAGGGGCATGAACAATCCTACCATTCTGTCACTGACATGTGCGACCCATAAGCATGACATGTGCGACCCATAAGCGTGGGTCCCACCTGTCAGCGATGGAAAGGCAAGGCAAGGCAGTGATAGCCACGTCAGAGGATCCATGTCCACGTCTGGGGACGTCATGCCGTGGGTTGGAGCAGCGTCGTGGGAATCACATGTGGGTGTGGAAGTGGTAGAAACAAGAAACGTGATGGTCGCCGTGGTTCAACTTCCATGGACAAGTTGTCGTGTCTGCTGACACATGTATATCAAAACTAGAGTGTTTATATTTCAAGCACGTGAACAAGTATTATTCTACTAGTTTGGATCCATTGCAACGCACGGGCTAGCACATTGGTAGTAGTAGTGTCCATCTCTATCTATAGAGGCCTTCCCTCGTTCATACTTTTCTCTCACAAGATAAACTACTCATACAAATGCATCTTGATGTTCCGTGAAACGCACGAGGATGTTTCCTTGAGGGTCTCTCCAGCGCAGCGTGGCTGTAGTTGCAAGTTGACGCCCCTTGAGATTCCTACGTTGAGGGGCACTCGGATTTCCTCCGATGAGTAGGTAAGATGAGTTTGATCACGTAGTAAATGCATTCTAAAGACTACTTCCGTGTCCATTTCCTAATTCTCCCCATGCCCACTGTTTCACAGGCTAGGCTCGGTGCGAGTGGAGATTGGCTTGCATATGTACGGGAGGGTACCAACATCAATTTGCACAACATTTACAACAGTGACACCATTCCCGTAGAACCTTTGTCCAACATTGGTATCAGCCATGCAATGGGCCACCACATGAATTGGCACGATGGAACCACGGTGAGATTGAATAAGATAGCACGAACCTTGCACATGGCGGTCAAAGGCGGACCATGCTATCTGCGGCCGATTTGTTGCCGTACGAGTAGGAAGACACTGTGCTCCTTTCTAACCGCATCTTCACGGTGACAAACCAGGGGACTTAATTTGTATGGGACACATCCTGCGATATACTCCCTCTCTCCCAGTTTATTTGTTTTGAATCTTTTCATTTTATAAGTTTCAAATTCAAATTTAGAGCTCCCCATCACATGTTGAGATTACAATGTCCATTAAATCATTGCGTGCATCTATAGTAAAGAAACAAATCTCGAGTTTGGCACGAGTTCGTGCTGCGGGAGCACCACAAGCCCTGGCGCAGGAGTTACATTTCCCTCTAAAGGTCGTTGGTACTGATCTTCAGCACCTGACTACACCTACCTTTGAGTCAATAACATGTGGACCCAATAAGTGACTGGTCCACATGTAATGCTCCCGAAGGCAGAGGGGTAGTGGGGCCAAGAGGGGTGAGCTGCAGGTCGGGGGACGTGTGGTTTCATGGGTTCGAGCGGCATCGTGGGAATCGCGGGTGGCTGTGGTAGAAACTTGATGCTCGCATTTTAGGTGGCCCACATGTCATGCACACAAAGGCAGAGGGGCGGTGCGGCCGAGAGGGGTGAGGCGCACGTCGGGGGGCGTGGTGCTGTGGGTTGGAGAGGCGTTGTGGGAATTGCTAGATGAAACGTGATGGTCGCCATAGTTGAACTTCCATGGACAAGCTGTCATGTCTACGGACACATGCACTGCATAGCGATCACTGGAAGGAGTAGCAGAGAAAGCTATATATGCGGATAAATAGTTACTTATAGTCAAGCAGACCCACGCTACTACTCTATTCCAAAGACATGCACACCATCGAAATAGTCCATCTATATCAATATACATCGAGAGGGGATAATTTTCTTTACAAGAGAGGAAATAGTTCATCCATCCATAATGCCCTCCTGCTGGTGCAGCGTTTTCTTGTTCTTCTTCTTGTTCTTGTTGTTGTTGTTGTTGTTGTTGTTGTTGTTGTTGTTGTTGTTGTTGTTCTCATTCTCTATGGGAGAAGGCTTCGCAACAAGCTCTTTGGACCTTGCAGCTATCTCGAAACTCACATGGGCATCAAGGGCAGCATATTTTATCCCCTCGTACGTCAAGGGATAATTCTCCCATCCAGACGACCTTAATGCCACCGTCTCGTCACCCTTCTGAATATTTGTATCGAGCACAAAATTTGCTACGTCGAATAGGTATGGTGTCTGTTTAGCACAATCTTCTACAGGAATTTTGATTCTGGTTTGTAGGTCAGCGATGATTTTCAAATCAAGGTTGTACGGCTTCAGCTTCTGTTTGTCCCCTTCGATGGCTGTCCCACAGAAGTATACATCCTCCCGAGACAAGAAATCGTGAAGCTCACCTAGTATGGAGGGCGAGTGTATGATGTGGTACACCAAAACATCATCTTTGAGGCATAGCTGAAGGACAGCAGCGCGCTGGATCTTCCCAGGGGCACGCTCCATGTACTCTGCGTCGATACCGATGACCCTCGTCTCTACCTTTTCGAGGGAGTTGGATACATTGTTGATCCACTGCCGAACAACCCTTGGGTGGACGGCGACGGTGGCAACTATGCACATCGAGCATTCGACGAGGACATGTTTGACGCTCAAAACCTGCATCTCCATCTCTTTCGCCATTTGCAACCGCTGGAACGGAGGGCTATGGTTTGGAGAATTAGGATTAGATGGCTAGTCTAACTGAAGTAGTAGATGATTATTTAAAGAGGTTAAAACAATATGAATGTAGTGGGGTTTGGATGCAAATGAAGACGGAGGGGAGGTGAAGAAGCCAAGGCGAATCGGTTCCCATTGGAGAAGTAAATGGGATAAGTGGCGTACAGGAAGTTGATTAGACGACTAGGTAGACTAAACAAAAAGGCTATGTGGGTAGACTGAGGAGTCGTACTTGTTCGTGTACGTGCCCATCCTTCCTGATAGGTCGGACCTATGCAAACAGATAAAAAATGTGTCGTAGCTTTTTTTTAGCGCGTGAGTGGGAGACACAACATTTTCTGGTTAAGGAATACTCCCTCCGTTTAGGTGAGTATAAGTCACCTTATGAAAATCAGGTTTTCCCAAAACCTTTTGGCGTGGAGCATTAACTTCCTGCTCGATCCCCTGCCAGCGTCGTTAGCCAGCGTTCTCTTCCTCTGCTCCCGCGTTCTACCTTTTCCTTTTTCCTCTTCTCAAGTGTGGAACGATCTGCATGCCGTCCTTGATGCACCAGAACGACCACTGCATGCATCGCGGCAGGGAGTTGATTGGGCATGCATAAGAATTTGGTTCTGCTCGCAATATGGATGATACCTGAACGATGAAGTGAACATGCATGCTAGCACGGGAGACCTATTTCCGCTATATAATACTAGAATACTCATGTTCCTAGTAGTAGTAGTAGTAGTAGTAGTAGTAGTAGTACAATTGTGGTACACTTGATGGTCAAAATACTATTCATCCGGTCCTCACAGTGAAGTGACAACACCCTGCGCCTGACACTAGTCCAGGCGAGGCGGCGTGTTCGGGTTACCAAAGTCAGCCTCACCCTGTGCACTGTGCAGTCTGTCACCGCCGCTGTACAGCACATTGCCACCTCGCCTCGTCTCCCTCTCCGCTCCCATAGCACCACTCCATCTCCATCTCCTTATCCGTCTTCGTCTCCGTTTCCATCTCATTGTGCCCTTGTGTACCGTCGCTCACTCGCCTCCCCTAGTACCACTATTCCCTGGATAGCCACTCCAGCACCGACGTCCTTCTCCCCCGTAAATCAAGCCCCCTTCCAAAGTCCACCATGGCCGAACGCGAACCGCGTAGCATCCATATGAGCCGCGATTGGAGCAATCTCCCCAGTGACATCCTCGACCTCTGTTGTTTGTGTATGGATATGTTGACCGCCCTGCGGCTAGCTCCATGCTCGAGGGACATGCACACGGCCATCGTCGAAGCGACGCCTAAGCTTTTCAAGACACCCTGCTTGCTGCTATCTGGTCTTGCGAGATTGGCTCACCATGATACAGTGGCATGCATGATGCCCCTCGACTTCAATCCGATCTCCATTAGCCGAAACTTCTTTGAAGGTATGTAGTGTGTCGCCGTACATCATTTCCCTCGACATCGATCCGATCACCATCGCCCGAAACTTCTTGGTAGGTATGTACTGGGTCGGCATGAACTCCCACTGGATGGCAGCCTTTAGAGAAGACGGTAAAAAGTTGGTGCTCGTGAACTTCCAGACCTCCCATGAGATTATCCTTCCTCCATTGGATCATATAGAGTATTGCCATCGCGGTGCAAGTCATCTAGATTACTACGTCAGTTGGACGGACCTTGTTTTGCAGAAGATTGTAATTTGCCAAGTGCCCACACGACATGCGAATTACGCAGACTTCAAGCTTATTGCCTTGTTCGACCGCAGACTCGCCTATCTTTACGTTGGTGCCTTCTTCAGCTGGAGACAACTCGGCTCACTGTGGATCATCATCAAAGCTGATACACACTTCTGTGATGCTATTGAACACAATGGCATCATCTACGCGATCGACAAAGCAGATGGCACCACGTATTGCTGGGACGGCGTGTGTAAGTTGTTTCCGTCTCATGTTAATGATGATGCTGTCAGTGTCAAAACCGGCGGATCTCGGGTAGGGGGTCTCGATCTGTGCGTCAAGGCTGATGGTAACAGGAAGCAAGGGACACAGATGTTTACCCAGGTTCGGGCCCTCTCGATGGAGGTAAAACCCTACTTCCTGCTTGATTAATATTGATGATATGGGTAGTACAAGAGTAGATCTACCACGAGACCGTAGAGGCTAAACCCTAAGAGCTAGCCTATGATGGTATGAATGTAATTGTGATCGGCCTTCTAAGGACAAACCTCTCCGGTTTATATAGACATCGGAGAGGGCTAGGGTTTACATGGAGTCGGTTACAAGGAAGGAAATACAATATCCGGATCGCCAAGCTTGCCTTCTACGCAAAGGAGAGTCCCATCCGGACATGGGACGAAGTCTTGAGTCTTGTATCTTCACGCTTCAATAGTCCGGACGTTGTACACAGTCCGGCTGTCCGGATACCCCCTTATCCAGGACTCCCTCAGTAGCCCCTGAACCAAGCTTCAAATACGATGAGTCCGGCGCGCAGTATTGTCTTTGGCATTGCAAGGCGGGTTCCTCCTCCGAATACTCCAAAGTGGTTATCGAACACGTAGAGCGTGTCCGGATCTGCAAGATGATCTTCATACGCCACCGTAGAGAGAATGATATTTCACAAATGCAATATGCTGACAACTTTTTCTGATGACGTGACATGTTATTACGGTCGGATCATTATTCAATTCGTTTTCCCACAACCAGCTACATCGCATATTGCGAGGCGGTTTCTTTGACACGTCTTGTCAAAACAGAGATTGTGTCCCCTTATCACGGGATTCTCATCAACACGTGTATGGGTAATCTAACCATGCCGCTAATCGCGGTGAGTGGGAGGCAGACGGGTTCCACCAGGCAAGTGGGGAAGCACAAAAAGCCTTTATCGCCTTTATAAGGAGGTCAGGTTCCTTTCTCTTTTACCCACACCTTCTTCTCCCGCTAGCTCATTCCCCTTTGTGCGAGCCCAAACGCCCAAGCACTCTTCTTCCCCACCGAAGGGAAGTTTTCCGAAGATGTCCGGATCCGGAGCAGGATGCAGATGGATGGCCTCAACTGTCCAGGAGAAGGACATCAAGAAGCTCCGGGGAGCCGGGTATCTGGCCCAGAAGATCGGCCACCGTCTTCCCCCGTTGGGACAGGTCATCCCCACTCCGGAATCTCATGAGAGAGTCGTGTTCCTTCCCCATTTCATCCGTCGGCTCGGGTTTCCCCTTCACCCGTTCGTTCGGGGAGTCATGTATTACTACAGGATCGATTTTCATGATCTTTCCCCAACTCCTTCCTCAATATCTCGAAGTTCATCATCGTGTGCGAGGCTTTTCTCCGGATCCCATCTCACTTCGGCCTATGGCTGAAGATCTTCAATGTGAAGCCCAAGGTGGTGAGTGGCGAACATGCCGAGTGCGGCGGCGCCATGGTAAGCAAGATGCCCAAGGCTGTTTGGCCGAAAGGCGCTTTCAACGACTCCGTCAAGGAGTGGCAGCAGCATTGGTTCTATATCACCAAACCACGTGGCAAGAAGTGGGCAGCAGCTCCAGAGTTCGGATCCGGAGCTCCACTGTGGCTCACGTCCTGGCCCGAGAAGGGCCCGAACTGGTGCTCATCAGACTAGCTATTACTGCTCCAGACGCGCATTCAGGGTGTGGTCGATAGGGACGTCAAACTCGTCGACGTAGTCCAGGTGATGCTAGTTCGCTTGGTTCTCCCTTGTCAGCGCCGAGCTTGTACCCTGTGGGAGTTCGATCCGGCCGAGCACCACACCCTTCGGGAGCTTTATGATTCTTCCCACAAGGGTATCTGGAAGGTGCTCTTTAACTCCGGCAAATCGTGGACGGGCCCCGCCGAGGACTGTGGGTATCAATCATCCCGTTCTCCAAGCTCGGTAAGTCATAGCTACACTCTGTCTATTCATGCTTTAATTGGCATGTCATGTGGGAGACACCTTAATCTTGTTTCATTGCAACCTCAGGGATGGGTAAAGAAGGTGGAGCGGCTACATTGTCCAGCCCCCCTGCCGGAGGAACCGGCCGGACCTCTTCTAACAAAGATGCTGGTCCCCGCTCCTTACAAGGCGCCAAAGAAAGATGCCTCCAAGAAGGTCAAGAAGACCCGGGGTGGCCTTCGCCATCGCGAGGCTTCGGACGCCAAATCCGAAGACTCCAGCGACGATCCTTCGTCCGAGCACGAAGAGGAGGAAGCAGAGGAGGATGAGCCTCACTCTGATGGTGGGAGGAAGAGGATGGCCTCCACATTTCTGGAGGCCGGGTCGCCCAAGAGGGGGAAACATTCCCTCCCAGGGGCACCCCCCACGGCTGTCGATAGCAGCCCAGAGTGGATCCCAGGGCCTAGCCCCTAGAGAAGTCGTAAGTATCTGAACACGCATATTCGTCCGGGATCATTTTTGGGTATAGTGGTTTTGACTACTGCCTACATATTGCACAGTCCGGCAAGGTCCTGCGCCGGCCAGTCCTCGTCGGAGGATTCACTGGACTCGGACGCTTTGGGGAGCGAGTGGCCGCCGCGGGCCCCTTCCCCCAAGTCTGGGCGCGACACTGAGGTGTCATCTCGACAAGACCCAGACCAGGGAGGACATATCCCTGCTGCTGAACGCGCGGGGATGGATACGGCCCCTGGGACCTCTAGGGTTCCTGGTCGAGCGAGCAGCCACCCCTGATGGCAGGGGGCCTGCCTACGCCGCCGACATCCTCTATTCAAGCAGAGCTGCCTGGCGGTCTACCGACAGCGTTGAAGAACGCGTCTATTGTCGATAAGCATCGGGCCCTTATGGGCAAAGTAGTTGAAAGGATTCAGTCCGCCGAGAGCAGGCTGAACGCGTCCTGCCTTAGCCTTATAAAGGCCTTTGAGGTATGTTTCCTAGGAAACCCTTGAGGAATTGTCATAATATGAGTAGTAGCCCCTGATGCACTGTCCCGCGAAGGAGACAGAGCCGGGCAGGGGATCAAACTCCCTGCCTTCGCAGGAGCCTATGTAAATAACGTATACCTTTTGGTGTGAAAACAGCCATCCACAGAGAGGACGCCCACTTTCAATGCGGAAGTGTCCGAACTAAAGCAGAGCCTTGCACGGGCCGAGGAAGAACTTGGCCGTGTGAGAAAGCAACTGGAAGACAAGCAAGGTATGTGAAAAACATTTGTCTTGGAGTTGGCACGAACGAATGGTTGTGAAGAATAAAAAATTATGGTATTGTGTGCTCTAGGAGCGGGTGCCGAATACGAGGCACTAAAGAAAGCTTTGGTTGATGCCAACAAGAAGGCTGAGGCCCAACAGGCGCTTCATGAAAAACACGAGGCCAGGGTTATCACAGCCGAGCGAGAGCTTCAGGAAGCTGTGAAGAAAAGCGAGGGCTTGGATTAGAGTCTAAAAGGGAAAGAATCCGAGCTCGCCCAAGCTCTCAGGGATGCAGAAGGTGCTCGAGAAGAAGCCCGAGGTGCTGCGCTGGACATTCAGGAGGCCTGGAAAGTGGCGACTGGTAAGGTCTTCTGTATTCTTAGCCTTGTATATGTTAGACTGTGAAGAATCCAAGCGGCAAGCTGAATTCTTATTTTTCCAGGGGCTTTTGCGGATCTTCCTCGCAGCATATCAGATGCCGCTCAATTCTACCGCACTGAGGAGAAGAAGACTGCAGAGAGGGATTTCTGGTCGCAGTATCTGGCGCCGAACTATCCGGTGCCATGTATCGATCAGATGAAACAACTGGTCGAACTGCACCAGGCGGCCGAACTAGCCATGAAGGACTTAGTTGTCCGGCTGTGGCCTGCGGAGCCGATCCCAAGCAGCTGCTTTGCACTCGTCAAGCAGATTGTGGGCGCCTGTCCTTGGCTTGATGCTATCAAGCGATCAGTCTGCATAGAAGGCGCGCGTATGGCGTTTGCCCATGCGAAAGTGCATTGGGGGAGGCTTGACACGGAGAAGCTGATAACTGAGGGGTCGTCGGAGGGCAAGGAGCACCGTAGGCCCAAGCTGTGTTATGAAGGTGTGATGAAAGGGGCCCGCCTTGTGGCGGACAAGTGTGCTAAGGACATCATATTTCCCTGAGGGCATTTGTGCCGCTTGTTGTAAAATGGGATAATGGCGTGTTTATTATATATTGCCTATTTTATTTGAAAGTAAGTTCTTCCTGTGTGGCTGTTTTATTGTGTGCAAATTCTGGGAGTTGGCCAGTCGTCGGCTTCTGCCTGCTCGTAAAAAGGATACAGGGGTGTTCGGGATATATCTGAACGCTCTTTATCCCATAGTTGGGTCCTTTTAAGGAGGTGTATCTTTCCGTGAACCAGGCAATCGGACTATAAGGCTTTATTACTCTCACTTAGCCATAGGAATTCAAGTATGGTCGGCGCAGCCCCTAGTGTTCGGAAGGCCGAACTAGGGGCTCTATTGGCGCCTGATCAGAAGACCAATCCGTCGCACTTAGCATTTATAATGGTGTTGCGCGGAATAAATCTTTAAGGATTTTATAACCTCTCGAACAGCGGACCGGCTCTCGCTTCATCATGACAGTCGGTTTTCGGCTTTCTCTACTGAGGTGCTCGTCCGGCTGAACCGGGACACAATCGCAGTAGTTCTCCCAGTGCTACCTTAGCCGATAGAACGGAACGTAAGGTACCAAAACAAGGGAGCTGGGCAAACCCAACTAATGACCCAAGACATGATTCGGAGAAGATGCATATAGTGCTATAAGTTTGGGGTGCCGAACAACCGAAAAGGTGGTCTGACTTTATTGCCGTATTGTGGAGCCCTTGGTACAACCAGGCGAACACGAAGCGTGGCTGTCATTGTCGGCAAAGAGGCATCGGCGATAAACGACAGCCGGTAATTGTTATTTGAGTCTATGCGTTGTAGTAGGGTGATATGTCTATGCATATTAGTATGAGGTATGGAAAGAGGTGTTATTTGGCGGAACCTGTTATGGCCGGACTGGAGGGAGTTGTGAGTGGATCGAGAATGAATCTGAACTGCCTTCTACCTGCATGTTTCCTTTGTGTGTCCGGGATAATTCCATGCCGCCAGTTCTGTTCTGCGTCAATCGTTAGTTTGCAAATGCAAAATTCTTGAAGGCAGCTAGGTGTCCTCTTGTTGTTGCTACCAAGGTCCCTAATCGGGCCCTGGTGTGCCCAGCCGTTTAGACCGTGAGGTAGTGCAGTCTCTGCAATGGATGTCCAGATGGTTGGCATGGGTAATTTACCACATGTAATCTAGTCGGCGTGGTTTTTCCCGTTAGCATAGGGTAAACTATCGTATGGTGGGAAGGTGTCGAGGATTTATTCTTTGGCGTAGCATTTTTGGGTGATCCGAAGACAACCGTTTAGAGTGGTGGGCCAATAGAACTTGGCCTTTGCACCTTACATCTTTTAGGAGATGTTTTTCGTGGCGTCATACCCTTGTGGGCTTTGTGTGTTATGGAGACCCCGGACTACTAGGTCTAGAGGCACTGCAATTGACTTGCCGTGGTTTATGTGGTCCTGGGCGGGCGGTCGTACTGTTACGCTCTGGGGGGGGGCTGTGACGAGGCATCTCCCCTTATTGCTTCCGGCGTGCGACCAACCACTTTGTTTTGAGGATCCTGCATTCTCTATTGGTATGCTTTGTCGTCCTTCTCGGGGTACCGTAAATTTCACACGGTTGATCCAGTGTGTGGCTTTGGTCGAGTGGGCTTGTGCTGCTCTTTGTCCGTTTAGCGGACTGAGTGTTGCCGGACTTGACACCAGATTCCTTGTCCTGATGTTTATGACCTTTGTGTCGAGGCCTGACGGTGCCTCTTTGTGTATGCTTCTTGCCGCCTTGGACCGTACTGATGTGTGGGCGTCTGTGTGCTTGCCCGTGGTTTTCCTGCTCGAGTTGAGGTAGCCAGTTGTGCCGTGTTTGCCCTTTATTGGGGCTATCGAGTTTGTACTTTTCGGCGGCCAGTATCTTGGTCCACGTATCCTCTAGCACATCTTGGTCAGCTGTAAGCTGCTCTAGCTTCCTTTGCAGGCTCCTTGCGGTAGCCATGAGCCATCGCTTGAAGCGAACTTGTTCCACTGGGTTTTCCAGTACGCCAAATTCGTCATTGCCGAGGCTTGCCTCATCTTCGGAGGGGGGCGTGTGATTGTCCCTCTCCCAGCATCCCATCATCATTGGTCCGGCCTACTTAAGTGTAGGCTGACTAGGGTTGTATTCCTCTTTGGCACCATCTGGACTGCTCTCATTTCCGGGGCCATTTTTGGTGTGGCAGGGCTTGGAGTGGTGCCGATAACGCACATGTTTTGCTTTTCTCCCTGAGGGGTTATCCTCCGTTGCCTCGCCGCCACTGGTTTCCGTTGGGGTGTCCACCATATATATATTGTATGAGGAGGTGGCCGCCCACTGCCCTGTATGCGGTGGCTCCTGTAATTTTCCTACATCGTCATCCATACCGTCGACGTCATCGGAGTCGAAGTCAAGCACGTCGGTTAGATCATCAATCATGGCAATGAAGTGGGTGGGGGTGGGCAACGAATTCCGTCATTATCTGCTTCCCACTCGGTCCGGACATAGTTCGGCCCGGAGTCTCCTGACAAAGTGAGAGACTTCAATAAGTCCAGCATGTCGCCAAAGGGCGAGTGCTGAAAGACATCCGCCGCGGTGAACTCCATCACTGGAGCCCAACCAGGATCGGCGGGCTCGGGGGCGCTCGGACTGGAGCCAACAACCGGACATGAGTCCGGGGGTCCGGAGTTACAGGCTTCCTCAGAAGCGAGGCCTGTGTTCGGCTCTATCACCGATGAGGGTACGGCCTGTGGGGCAGGGTCTAGACCTCCGTCCTTAGGCAATGCAACCTGCCCCAGATTCAAATCCGAGGCTTCTGCCAGGATGATGTCCCGAGCATCGTCGGACAGCAGGTCTAAGCCGTGCTCATAGTGACTGTTCGACGCTCCTGGTGCTGGCATGAATCCGTCGAAGATCAAGTCTCCGAGGATATCCGCCGTGTAGTTCAAGTTTCCGAACCTGATTAGATGGCCAGGGGTATAGCTGTCGATCTGCTCCAGATGGCCAAGCGAATTGGCCCGCAGCGCGAAGCCGCCGAACACGAAGATCTGTCCGGGGAGGAAAGCCTCACCCTGGACGGTGTTGTTGATGATGATTGAAGGAGCCATCGAGCCTAACAGCGACGACACAGAGGAACTCTCAATGAAAGCACAAATGTCGGTGTCAAAACCGGCTGATCTCGGGTAGGGGGTCCCGATCTGTGCGTCAAGGCTGATGGTAACAGGAAGCAAGGGACACAGATGTTTACCCAGGTTCAGGCCCTCTCGATGGAGGTAAAACCCTACTTTCTGCTTGATTAATATTGATGATATGGGTAGTACAAGAGTAGATCTAACACAAGATCGTAGAGGCTAAACCCTAAGAGCTAGCCTATGATGGTATGAATGTAATTGTGATCGGTCTTCTAAGGACCAACCTCTCCGGTTTATATAGACACAGGAGAGGGCTAGGGTTTACATGGAGTCGGTTACAAGGAAGGAAATACAATATCCGGATCGCCAAGCTTGCCTTCTATGCAAAGGAGAGTCCCATCCGGACTCGGGCCGAAGTCTTGAGTATTGTATCTTCACGCTTCAATAGTCTGGACGTTGTACACAGTCCGGATGTCCGGATACCCCCTTATCCAGGACTCCCTCAGACGCCATGACACTGTTTGAACTTTTTGTGATGATTGGCATATCCCCGTTTGAGCAGGATTTGAGTAGAACTATGGCAATATATTAGAGATGTCGTAAATCAGCTATATTTGGAATGAGTTAATTCATGCGATTGTGACCATGTCATTATAGCCAATTTGTACCCTGAATAATCAAACGGTTAGGAATATATGGATATTATCCTTATTTTACAGTAATCTATATACTACTACTAAATATGAGTGTGTATCCATGGCCATGTTAGTTTCCTCATTTTCATGATGTAGAAACATGCACCACACTGTTGGTTTCATCTAACCATACATTAGGGAAGTAAATGTGCATATGGAGAACTCTAAATTTGGAAGTAGTGAAATCCTGCAATGCTTACCATGTGTACATACCTATATTTGCCCTTCAGCAATCAATGGCTAGAATAATATCCTCACAAATTTTTTGCCCACAGAACACGAGTATATAACAATGCATGGTCTGTTAGTTAGCTTGAAGAATTTTTTTGTGAGGACAGAACATGATTACATAACATGCATGACATGGTAGTTTCATGTGAAGAATCGATTGCGAGATAACATGAGTATAACCATGCATGGCACTTCTATATTTTCGAGCCCAGTGTGCATTTCCCTATATTTTCCTCCCAGTTCCAACAGGGACATATCAATGTTGTTTCTTGCATTATCCTACTCATACTCTGAACAATGATGATCTTACATTAACAATGCATGTCCTTTTTGATATGATGCAGTGTCCCTACAGTTACTGCTCTTTGTAATCACACCACCTTTGCCAAAAACAGGGAAGCACAAATGGTTCCTCGCTCGATCAGACGATGGAAAAAGGCTGATGATCATTCGGACACATGAGCCAGAAAAGTTATATTGCAAAAACCTCACTATATACAAGCACAGTGTAATACGTGAGTATCCGGACAGTGGCTGTTACGTCTATGAGCAGGATACCAGCTTATTGGGGCCTTTAGGATTTTTTAGTTGGAGGCGGGTAAACAGCCTTGGTTCACACTCTCTATTTCTTGGACTCAATTATCTGATTAACCAGGAGATCACCGTTGGCAAGGACCTTGATGGCAGAGAGCCTCTGTTTGCTATGGAAAACTGTGTCTACACGGCGAGCCCTAGGAGTTCGGGAGCAAACTCTCCTGATTCTCAACGATACAGCCTGCAGCCAAAAGAAGGTGAGAATGACAAAGGCATCCGGATTAACTTTGATCCTTGGATGTCTCAATTACGACAGCAGTGATGTGGTTCAAGCCTTCAGGTTGATAGGTAATTGGGCTGTTGCATCGAAAGGGTGGAGTACTCGTGTCTCCGGATCACTGGTCGCTGAAGCGGGGCTGCAAATTATGATGGTGTTGGATCATCTCTTCGAATGACTTTGTTGTCTTTGCTACTGGTTATGGATGGGTAGCTCTTTCTTTTGTTGTGCATATTCCTTGCATTTGGTCATCCTCGTCTATGTCACTCTTTTTATGTAATAGTTGCTTCTGTTTAGAATGTCATTCTCGTCTGGATCATGAGAGTCTGAGCACTGCAGATGGGTGCATTTTGGAGGTGTAGCAAGACTTCTTATGAACTATCATGTCTTGCCGTTTATGTTAGTAGTAGTCACTATTCAGTGTTTGAATGTTGTATATATCATTGTTTCGAACTGTTTATTGTCTCAAACTACTGGTGGGCTAAATGAGGGCATCACCATTCTCAAGTGTTCAGAGTATATCTCCTTTTTTCAAGTTATATAATTTGAGCTCACTGTCTTTTCGATGATGTACACTTGTTTGGGCTAGTGAGGTGTCGTTGAATATGGGCCGAGTAGTAACGCAATGCCAAACAGTTCAATTATGACTCTCAGGCTAGGCTCTCAAAAGATCTTGAAAAAAAGGTCGGGCTCTCCAAAAAAGAAAGAATAAGGACTCTTAGGCCGACATGTGGGCGCCACCGGTGTTTTCGTGCGCTTGCGCGCCGAAAGCATATTGGCGCGTGCTCGAAATTCATGCTACCTTTTCATCCCCAGTCTCCCGCCCCTCCCTCACCACCTCTGGAATCTCGATTCCTACTCCAGTTCCCCCAAATCCCCCTCATGTACTCCCTGTACTCAAGCACACTATCATGTCGTCGGTCAACGCGGATCTCAGAGCCGGAGATCCTGAGGTCCGTCCTGCCTTCGGTCGCTGCATGTTGTCGCTCAAAAGCGGCATGGCGGTGCTTGACGACCAATTTGCCGGCAAAGTGCTGATGGTAACCATCAACGGCGACCGGCCTCCCGTCTCGTCGGACGACCTTGTCAATGCTCTTGGCATTGCGCACGGCATCCAAATAAGTGACTTGCTCGTCGAAGTCTATCCGCCACCGGCTAATTTTTTCGTTAGGTTCCGGACAACTTTCGACTGCAGTCGTGTGTTTGAATCTTCCCGACGTTTGTTCTGCGATGGCGCACTGGTGAGCTTTGATTGGTGGCACCCAGGATGGGGCTCGGTGCCCTCTGAGCTTGAGTTTTTAACAAAGCTTACCTTCCACGGCATGCCTCGATGTGCTTGGAACAGCGAGTCCATGAACGAGCTTATCAATGACCTTGGAGGTGAGCTCGTAAGTATGTTTGTTCCTCCAGACAGCTGGGCTCTGACGGTGATAGCGTGGATGAAGAAGCCGTCCACCATACTGAAGGTGATTGGTGTCGAGATACCGGTGCAGGAACCGGGGTTGTACTATTCATCGCCACCAAGGCCGCCGCAGTCCACGTTAGGTATGTACCTGTATCGAGTGTTCGTGCATGTCGAAGAAGTGGTCAGTCCATCAATCGAATTCCTGCCGCCGCTACTAGTGCCAGGGTCCGTCGACGATGTCCATTAGAGGAGTCAACATCAAACTTTCCCCGTGTTGCTTGGAACGATGGATGGCACAGGGCCTACTACATCGCGCGGCGGAGGCCATTGCTTCTTTGGGAGAAGAGGCAGGGCTGGCTGCCTAGATGTGCTCTAATTTGAGGTAACAACTGAATCTTGTCAGATAGTACTAGTTAAATCCGAGCTGTGGGTCTGAAGCACTGATATGCCAGTACATTTGATTGTGACCTGTTCTAATTTTGTACCTGAACTTTTTTTAGAAAGGGTTGTACGTCAACTTAATGTGCTAGCAGAACTTATTGTGTTGTTTGTCTGTTTTCTTTGCACAACATTCAAGCTATTTCCCCATCATTTATAAAGACGATGAACCGTTATGTACGACTTCGTTGGTTTCAACATAGCCCTTCCCGTAGCGATGCACTGCTTCCATCCTAATTTTGCCGCCTGTGTGAAATTTTTGTCGCAAGTTCAGTGTGCTATGATGTTCTATATGATTGTGTCAACTATATAAGTTTTTACTGAGCATCAGCAATGCATATGGCTGAAAGATGTATTTACGAGAATCAACCGATGGGTCTCTCTCTCTCTCTCTCTCTCTCTCTCACACACACACACACACACACACACATGCGCGCGCGCATGCACAAGTGGGACCCGTTGAATTATTTATTTGCTCGTGACACCTTTTAATTAGGTTCCACTGTAATCTAAATTTATTCTCAAGTTATTAATTGAGCTCAGTGACTTCAAAAAGTTGTACAAAAGCCTTGTTTGGGCCTTTCCGGCGTCGCTGAATGTGGGCTAAGTAACCATGTTAGGTTGTACTGTACTACACATGCCTTTTTTTTCAACATCAGCAATGCAACTGGGCCGACAGTTGTACACAATATCCGGGTCAACTTGTTATCCGCCCCGCTGGGCTGCAAAGTTTCCTAGGAGGTATGCATTAGGCTTAACAAGAAAATGGACTTTAAGAAAATGGACTTTAAGAAATATATTATTTTTGGAATTTGGAAATTTTAATTTCATTACTTGTTGCGCACGCAATATTTCGTCGGATTTTAACGTAATACAACTTTATATTGAAATTATATTTAACCTGACTAGAATTTCGGATAAAAATATTTCGGATCCCGTCAAAATGTGGGGATTTTTTTTAATTCTGTTTTGAGCGGTTGTTTGAAATTATTAATCGTTGTCCTAGCTAGAAGTTGGGCTGTACTTTTAACAAACTGTAAATGGGCTGTACTAAATTCCATTAGAATTAAAAAATGGGTTGTACATTCTTACAAATCGCAAATGGGCTATATGTTCTCTTAGTTTTTGAGAAAGGGTGATGCAGCAATAGTAGCGTAAGTATTTCCCTTAGTTTTTGAGAACCAAGGTATCAATCCAGTTGGAGGCTCGTCAAAAGTCTCACGCACCTACACAAACAAACAAAGAACTCGCAACCAACGCAATAAAGGGGTTGTCAATCCCATCACGGCCACTTGCGAAAGTGAGATCTAATAGAGATAGTATGATAAGATAAATATATTTTCGGTATTTTATGATATAGATGCAAAAAGTAAAGATGCAAATAAAAGTAGATTGTAAGAAAATATGATAAGAGATAGACCCGGGGGCCATAGGTTTCACTAGTGGCTTCTCTCAAGATAGCATAAGTATTACGGTGGGTGAACAAATTACTGTCGAGCAATTGATAGAAAAGCGAATAATTATGAGATTATCTAGGCATGATCATGTATATAGGCATCACGTCCGCAACAAGTAGATCGACTCCTGCCTGCATCTACTACTATTACTCCACACATTGACCGACTCCTGCCTGCATCTAGAGTATTAAGTTCATAAGAACAGATTAACGCATTAAGCATGATGACATGATGTAGAGGGATAAACTCAAGCAATATGATATAAAACCCATCTTTTTATCCTCGATGGTGACAATACAATACGTGCCTTGCAACCCTTTCTGTCACTGGGTAAGGACACCGCAAGATTGAACCCAAAGCTAAGCACTTCTCCCATGGCAAGAAAGATCAATCTAGTAGGCCAAACCAAACTGATAATTCGAAGAGACTTGAAAAGATAACTCAATCATACATAAAAGAATTCAGAGAAGATTCAAATATTATTCAAAGATAAACTTGATCATAAACCCACAATTCATCGGATCTGGACAAACACACCGCAAAAAGAGTTTACATCGAATAGATCTCCACAAGAGAGAGGGAGAACATTGTATTGAGATCCAAAAAGAGAGAAGAAGCCATCTAGATAATAACTATGGACCCGTAGGTCTGTGGTAAACTACTCACAACTCATCGGAGGGGCAAGGATGTTGATGTAGAAGCCCTCCATCGTTGATTACCCCTTTGGCGGAGTGCCGGCGAAGGCTCCAAGATGAAATATCGCGGATACAGAAGGTTACGGCAGTGGAAATTGTGTTTTGTTGGCTCCCTAGATGTTTTCGGGGTACGTAGGCTTATATAGGAGGAAGAAGTACGTCGGTGGTCGCCCGAGGGGCCCACGAGACAGGGGGTGCGCCCTATAGGGGGGCGCGCCCTCCTATCTTGTGGAAGCCTCGGCTATTTCTTGACTTTCACTCCAAGTCCTCTGGATCACGTTCATTCCAAAAATCACGCTCCCGAAGGTTTCATTCCGTTTGGACTCCGTTTGATATTCCTCTTCTTTCAAATACTGAAATAGGCAAAAAAACAGCAATACGGGCTGGGCCTCCGGTTAGTAGGTTAGTCCCAAAAATGTTATAAATGTGTAAAATAAAGCCCATAAACATCCAAAAGGGGTAATATAATAGCATGGAACAATAAAAAATTATAGATACATTGGAGACGTATCAAGCATCCTCAAGCTTATTTCCTACTCGTCCTCGAGTAGGTAAATGATAAAAAGAGAATTTTTGATGTGGAATGCTACCTAGCGTAATTCTTAATGTAATTTTCTTTATTGTGGCATGAATATTCAAATCCAAATGATTCAAAATAAAAGTTCATATTGATAAAAGAAATAGTAACACTTCAAGCATACTAATAAAAGTAATCATGTCTTCTTAAAATAACATGGCAAAAGAAAGTTCATCCCTACAAAATCGTATAGTTAGGCTATGCTTCATTTTCGTCACACAAAGATGTTCCCAACTTCTATACCCCTGATGACAAGCCAAGCAATTGTTTCATACTTAAATAATCTCAAACTTTTCCAACCTTCACGCAATACATGAGCGTGAGCCATGGATATAGCACTACGGGTGGAATAGAATATGATGATGGGGATTGTGTGGAGAAGACAAAAAAAGGATAAAGTCTCACATTGACGAGGATAATCAACGCTCTATGGAGATGACCATCAATTGATATAAACATGAGGAGTAGGGATTGCCATGCAACGGATGCACTAGAGCTATAAATGAATGCTCAACAAAAGAAAACTAGTGGGTGTGCATCCAACTTGCTTGCTCATGAAGACCTAGGGCATTTGAGGAAGCCCATCGTAGGAATATACAAGCCAAGTTCTATAATGAAAAATTCCCACTAGCACGAAAAAGACAACTTATGAGACTCACTATATGAAAAACATGGTGCTACTTTGAAGCACAATATATGAGACTCACTACATGAAGAACAATGTGCTACTTTGAAGCACAAGTGTGGAAAAAGAGATAGTAACATTGCCCTTTTTATTTATTTATTTATTCTTTATTTATTCTTTATTTATTCTTTTTTCTTTTTTTTCTCTTTTTTTTTTCTTTTCGGGCCTTTCTTTTTTTCCTTTTGGCCTTTCCTTTTTTGGGCAATGCTCTAATAATGATGATCATCACACTTCTATTGATTACAACATATGAATTACAACTCGAAACTAGAACAAGATATGACTCTATATGAATGCCTCCGACGGTGTACCGGGATGGTGCAATGAATCAAGAGTGACATGTATGAAAAATAATGCATGGTGGCGTTGCCACAAATACGATGTCAACTACATGATCATGGAATGACAATATGACAAAAGTAAAGTATGTCATGATGATATACGGAACGGTGAAAAGTTGCAATGCAATATATCTGGGAATGGCATTGGAAATGCCATAATAGGTAGGTATGGTGGCCATTTTGAGGAAGATATAAGGAGGTTTATGTGTGATAGAGCGTATTGTATCACGGGGTTTGGATGCACCGGCAAAGTTTGCACCAACTCTCAAGGTGAGAAAGGGCAATGCACGGTATAGAAGAGGCTAGCAATGGCGGAAAGGTAAAAGTGCGTATAATCCATGGACTCAACATTAGTCAGAAGAACTCATATACTTATTGCAAAAATTTATAAGTCATCAAAAATCAAGTACTACGCGCATGCTCCTAGGGGGATATATTGGTAGGAAAAGACCATCGCTCGTCCGCGACCACCACTCATAAGGATGCACAAGCCAGGTACACTTCATGTTTCAAATTTGTTACAAAACTTTAACCATACGTGCATGCTACTAGACTTGCTAACTTCAACACAAGCATTCTTTAAATTCATAATCACCCAACTAGCATGACTTTAATATCACTACCTCCATATCTCAAAACAATTATCAAGTATCAAATTGATCATAGCATCCAATTCACTTCCTATGATAGTTTTTATTATACCCAACTTGGATGCCTACCATTCTAGGACCAATTTTATAACCATAGAAAATACCATGATATTCTAAAATACTCACAGAATTATATAAGTGAAGCATGAGAGAATATAAATTTCTTCAAAATTAAGTCACGACCGTGCTCTAAAAGATATAAGTGAAGCACTAGAGCAAAAACTATCAAGCTCAAAAGATATAAGTGAAGCACATAGAGTATTCTAGCAAAATATAATCACATAGGATTCTCCCAAAATGTGTGTACAGCAAGGATGATTGTGGTAAACTAAAAAGCAAAGACTAATATAATACACGACGCTCCAAGCAAAACACATATCATGTGGCGAATAAAAATATAGCTCCAAGTAAAGTTACCAATGAACGAAGATGAAAGAGGGGATGCCTTCCCGGGGCATCCCCAAGCTTAGGCTTTTGGCTATTCTTGAATATCTTGGGGTGCCTTGGTCATCCCCAAGCCTAGGATCTTTCCACTCCTTATTCCATAGTGCATAAAAGCTTTACCCAAAACTTGAAAACTTGACAACACAAAACTCAACAGGAAATCTTATAAGCTCCGTTAGTGAAAGAAAACAAAACCACCACTTAAGGTACTGTAATGAACTCATTATTTATTTATTTTGGTGTTAAACCTACTATAATCCAACTTCTCTATGGTTTATAAACTAATTTACTAGCCATAGATGCATCGAAATAAGCAAACAACACACGAAAAACAGAATCTGTCAAAAACAGAACAGTCTGTAGCAATCTGTAACTAACGCAAACTTCTGGAACATGAAACGTCCTACCAAAATACGAAGTCCTGGAAAATTTGTTTATTGATCAGATCCAAGAAGAATCAACGCAAAAGCACGTTTTTGTGATTTAACAAAACTAAATTCGTGCGCGAAAAGTTTTTGTTTTTCAGCAGAATCAAATCAACTATCATCATAGGTTATCCTATAGGTTCTACTTGGCACAAACACTAATTAAAAGATAAAAACACACCTAAATAGAGAGTAGATGCAAGATTTATTAAATAACAGCAACTCAAAATATTGGTTTGTCTCTCAACAAGCGTTTTTCTATAAAGCCTTTTTAGCTAGGCATAAAAGCGAAAATAGATCTAACAAGTGCCATCTTTGGCACTAAATTCATAAGTAGCCTGCATGATAGATTCATAAGGTAATTTGACTTTCTTTCTTGGAAAGTGCTCCATGCCTTTCTTTAATGGAAATTGGAATCTAATATTCCCTTCATTCCTATCAATAATCACACCAATCGTTCTAAGGAAAGGTCTACCAAGAATAATAGGGCAAGAAAGATTGCAATCTATATCAAGAACGATAAAATCTACGGGCACCAAATTTCTATTTGCAACAATGAGAACATCATTGATCCTTCCCATTGGCTTGTTAATGGTGGAATCCGCAAGGTGCAAATTTAAACAGCAATCATCAAGATCATGGAAACCTAGAATATCACATAAAGTGTTCGGAATCGTGGAAACACTAGCACCCAAATCACACAAAGTAAAACACTCATGATTTTTAATTCTAATATTTATAGTAGGTTCCCACTCATCATTCAGTTTTCTAGGTATAGAAACTTCCAAATTAAGTTTTTCATCATAAGATTGCATCAAGGCGTCAACAATATGTTTGGTAAAAGCTTTGTTTTGACTATAAGCATGAGGAAAATTAACAACGGATTGCAACAAGGAAATACAACCTTCTAAAGAACAATTATCATAATCAAATTCCTTGAAATCCGAGATAGTGGGTTCAATGCTATTAAAAGTTCTGACCTCTCCAATCCCACTTTTACCAAATTTAGCATCATGACCTAAAAACTCCGAATTCATGGGACGCTGATGTCTACTACACAACCTTCTTCTTGTAGACGTTGTTGGGCCTGCAAGTTCACAAGTTTGTAGGACAGTAGCAAATTTCCCTCAAGTGGATGACCTAAGGTTTATCAATCCGTAGGAGGTGTAGGATGAAGATGGTCTCTCTCAAACAACCCTGCAACCAAATAACAAAAAGTGTCTTGTGTCCCCAACACACCCAATACAATGGTAAATTGCATAGGTGCACTAGTTCGGCGAAGAGATGGTGATACAAGTGCAATATGGGTAGTAGATATAGGTTTTTGTAGTCTGAAAATATAAAAACAGCAAGGTAACTAATGATAATAGTGAGCGTAAATGGTATTGCAATGATAGGAAACAAGGCATAGGGTTCATACTATCACTAGTGCAAGTTCTCTCAACAATAATAACATAGATAGATCATATAACAACCCCTCAACATGCAACAAAGAGTCACTCCAAAGCCACTAATAGCGGAGAACAAACGTAGAGATTATGGTAGGGTACGACACCACCTCAAAGCTATTCTTTCGGATCAATCTATTAAAGAATTCATACTAGAATAACACCTTAAGACACAAATCAACCAAAACCCTAATGTCACCTAGATACTCCACTGTCACCTCAAGTATCCGTGGGCATGATTATACTATATGCATCACACTATCTCAGATTCATCTATTCAACCAACACAAAGTACTTCAAAGAGTGCCCCAAAGTTTCTACCGAAGAGTCAAGAACGTGTGCCAACCCCTATGCATAGGTTCATGGGAGGAACCCGCAAGTTGGTCACCAAAACATACAACAAGTGGCACGTGATATCCCATTGTCACCACAGATAAACACGGCAAGACATACATCAAGTGTTCTCAAAGTAAAGACTCAATCCGATAAGATAACTTCAAGACGGAAACTCAATTCATCACAAGAGAGTAGAGGGGGAGAAACATCATAAGATCCAACTACAATAGCAAAGCTCGGGATTCATCAAGATCGTGCCATAGAGGGAACACGAGAGAGAGAGAGAGATCAATCACATAGCTACTGGTACATATCCTCAGCCCCGAGGGTGAACTACTCCCTCCTCATCATGGAGAGCGCCGGGGTGATGAAGATGGCCACCGGTGATGGATTCCCCCTCGGGCAGGGTGCCGGAACGGGCTCCAGAGAGGTTTTTGGTGGCTACAGAGGCTTGCGGCAGCGGAACTCCCGATCTATCTTGATCTTCGATGGTTTTAGGGTACGTAGGCATATATAGGCAAAAGAAGTCGGTCGGGGGGTGCTCGAGGGGTCCACGAGACAGGGGGCCGTGCCCTGAAGAGGGCGGGGGGCGCCCCCTATCTCCTGGGCTCCTCGAGTATCTTCTGACTTGATCTCCAAGCCTCCAGGATGATATTCTTCCAAAAAATCACGATGCCGAAGGTTTCATTCCGTTTGGACTTTGTTTGATATTCCTTTTCTTCGAAATATTGAAACAGGCAATAAAACAGCAATATGGGCTGGGCCTCCGATTAGTAGGTTAGTCAAAAAATGATATAAATATGTAAAATAAAGCCCGTAAACATCCAAAAGGGGTAATATAATAGCATGGAACAATCAAAAATTATAGATACGTTGGAGACGTATCAAGCATCCCCAAGCTTAATTCCTGCTCATCCTCGAGTAGGTAAATGATAAAAACAGAATTTTTGATGTGGAATGCTACCTGGCATAATTCACAATGTAATTTTCTTTATTGTGGCATGAATGTTTAGATCCAAATGAATACAAAATAAAAGTTCATATTGATAAAAGAAATAGTAATATTTCAACCATACTAATCAAAGTAATCATGTCGTCTCAAAATAACTTGGCAAAAGAAAGTTCATCCCTACAAAATCATATAGTTAGGCCATGCTTCATTTTCGTCACACAAAGATGTTCCCAACTTCTATACCCCCGATGACAAGCCAAGCAATTGTTTCATACTTAAATAATCTCAAACTTTTTCAACCTTCACGTAATACATGAGCGTGAGCCATGGATATAGCACTATGGGTGGAATAGAATATGATGATGGGGATTGTGCGGAGAAGACAAAAAAGGAGAAAGTCTCACATTGACGAGGATAATCAACGCGCTATGGAGATGCCCATCAATTGATGTCAACATGAGGAGTAGGGATTGCCATGCAACAGATGCACTAGAGCTATAAATGAATGCTCAACAAAAGAAAACTAGTGGGTGTGCATCCAACTTGCTTGCTCACGGAGACCTAGGGCATTTGAGGAAGCGCATCGTAGGAATATACAAGGCAAGTTATATATTTAAAAATTCCCACTAGCATGAAAAAGACAACTTATGAGACTCACTATATGAAAAACATGGTGCTACTTTGAAGCACAATATATGAGACTCACTACATGAAGAACAAGGTGCTACTTTGAAGCACAAGTGTGGAAAAAGAGATAGTAACATTTCCCTTTTTATTTATTCATTTATTTTTCTTTTTTTCTATTTTTTTGGGCCTTTCTTTTTTTTCTTTTGGCCTTTCCTTTTTTTGGGCAATGCTCTAATAATGATGATCATCACACTTCTATTGATTACAACATATGAATTACAACTCGAAACTAGAACAAGATATGACTGTATATGAATGCCTCCGGTGGTGTACCGGGATGGTGCAATGAATCAAGAGTGACATGTATGAAAAATAATGCATGGTGGCATTGCCACAAATACGATGTCAACTACATGATCATGCAATGGCAATATGACAAAAGTAAAGTATGTCATGATGAACAGAACGGTGGAAAGTTGCATGACAATATATCTCGGAATTGCTATGGAAATGCCATAATAGGAAGGTATGGTGGCTGTTTTGAGAAAGATATAAGGAGGTTTATGTGTGATAGAGCATATCGTATCACGGGCTTTGGATGCACTGGCGAAGTTTGCACCAACTCACAAGGTGAGAAAGGGCAATGCACGGTACCGAAGAGGCTAGCAATGGTGGAAAGGTAAAAGTGCGTATAATCCATGGAATCAACATTAGTCAAAAGAACTCATATACTTATTGCAAAAATTTAGAAGTCATCAAAAAATTCAAGTACTACGCGCATGCTCCAAAGGGGATAGATTGGTAGGAAAAGACCATCGCTCGTCCCCGGCCGCCACTCATAAGGATGCACAAGCCAGGTACACTTCATGTTTCAAATTTGTTACACAACTTTAACCATACGTGCATGCTATGGAACTTAATAACTTCAACACACGCATTCTCTAAATTCATAATCACCCAACTAGCATGACTTTAATATCACTACCTCCATATCTCAAAACAATTATCAAGTATCAAATTGATCATAGCATCCAATTCATTTCCTATGATAGTTTTTATTATACCCAACTTGGATGCTCATCATTCTAGGACCAACTTTGTAACCATAGCAAATACCATGCTGTTCTAAAAGACTCTCAAAATAATATAAGTGAAGCATGAGAGACTAGCAATTTTTACAAAATATAACCACCGCCGTGCTCTAAAAGATATAAGTGATGCACTAGAGCAAATGACAAACTACTCTGAAAGATATAAGTGAAGATCAATGAGTAGTCGAATAATTGTGCAACTATGTGAAGACTCTCTAACATTAAGGAATTTCAGATCTTGGTATTGTATTCAAACATCAAGCAAAACAAAATAAAATGACATTGCAAGGATAGCACAACTCATGTGAAGAAGCAAAAACTTAGGCTCAACCAATACTAACCGATAGTGCTTGAAGAAGAAAGGTGGATGCCTACCGGGGCATCCCCAACCTTGGATTCTTGAGACTTCTTGGAATATTATCTTTGGGTGCCTTAGGCATCCCCAAGCTTGAACTTTTGTGTCTCCTTAATTCCTCTCATATCATGGTTTCTCTATTTCTCAAAAGCTTCATCCACAACAAACTCAACAAGAACTCGTGAGATAGGTTAGTATAAACCAATGCAAAACTTTATCATTTTCTACAGTAACAAATCACTAAAATTATTATTGAACATTGCATACTAAATGCCTCTGCATATTTAATACTCCTATCGTCAAATAGAATCATTAGACAAGAAAACATATGCAAACAATGTAAACATAACAGCAATCTGCCAAAATAGTACAGTCTGTAAAGAATGCAAGAGTAACAATACTTCCCTAACTCCAAAAATTATGAAATAAAATTCCCACTGTAGTAAATTTATCATATCTCATTATGAAAAAGTTTTCAACATTATATCGTGCTCTGACTTTTCTAGGGAATTTTTGCAACAGCGGTAAACTTTCTGTTTTCATACAGCAACATGTATACTAGCAAAATTAGCATGGCAAAGGCTATCCTTGACTTTTTTATTGAAACTAAAGATGCAAAACATTATTTTAAATAACAGCAAGCTAAAACTAACAAAAGAAAATGACACTCCAAGCAAAACACATATCATGTGGTGAATAAAAATATAGCTTCAAGTAAAGTTACCGATGAACGAAGACGAAAGAGGGGATGCCATCCGGGGCATCCCCAAGCTTAGGCTCTTGGTTGTCCTTGAATATTACCTTGGGGTGTCTTGGGCATCACCAAGCTTAGGATATTATCCCTCCTTATTCCATAGTCTATCAAATCTTTACCCAAAGCTTGAAAACTCCACAACACAAAACTCAACAGAAAACTCATATGCTCCGTTAGTATAAGAAAATAAAACAACCACTTGGGTACTGTAATGAACTCAATCTAAATTCATATTGGTGTAATATATACTGTACTCCAACTTATCTATGGCTCATAACCTTCGATACTACTCATAGATTCATCAAAAAAAGCAAACAACACATATAAAACAGAATCTGTCAAAAACAGAACAGTCTGTAGTAATCTGTATCAAACGTAGACTTATGGAACTCCAAAACTTCTACCAAATTATGGAGTCTTAAGAAATTCGTGTACCAATCCATAGCAAAAAGAATCAGATCATAAGAACGTTTCTGTGAATTAACAAAACTAATTTACTGGGTGCAAAAGTTTCTGATTTTCAGCAGGATCAACACAACTATCACCGTAAGCTATCCTAAAGGTCTTACTTGGCATTTTATTGAAATAAAAGCTATAAAACATGCTTAATACAGTAGAATAATCATTTGTACACACAAAAACAGTGAAGGTAAATATTGGGTTGTCTCCCAACAACGCTTTTCTTTAATGCCTTTCTAGCTAGGCATGATGATGACAATGATGCTCACATAAAACATAAGAATTGAAACATAATGGGAGCATCATAAAGCACATGACTAGCACATTTAAGTCTAACCCACTTTCTATGCATAGGGATTTTGTGAGAAAACAACTTATGGGAACAATAATTAACTAGCATAGGTAGGAAAAACAAGCATAGCTTCAAAAATTTAAGCACATAGAGAGGAAACTTGATATTATTGCAATTCCTACAAGCATATATTCCTCCCTCATAATAATTTTCAGTAGCATCATGAATGAATTCAACAATATAACCAGCACCTAAAGCATTCTTTTCATGATCTACAAGCATAGAAAATTTACTACTCTCCACATAAGCAAATTTCTTCTCATGAATAGTAGTGGGAGCAAACTCAACAAAATAATTATCATGTGAGGCATCATCCAAATGAAAACTAAAATCATGAAGACAAGTTTCATGGTTATCATTATTCCTAATAGCATACAAGTCATCACAATAATCATCATAGATAGCAACTTTGTTCTCATAATCAATTGGAACCTCTTCCGAAATAGTGGAATCATCACTAAATAAAGTTGAAACTCTTCCAAATCCACTTTCATGTTCATCAGAATAAGATTCAACATCGTCCAAAATAGTGGGATCACTACTTCATAAAGTTGACACTCTTCCAAACCTAGTTTCATCAATATAATCATCATAAATAGGAGGCATGCTTTCATCATAATAAATTTGCTCATCAAAACTTGGGGGACAAAAAATATCATCTTCATCAAACATAGCATCCCCAAGCTTGTGGCTTTGCATATCATTAGCATCATGGATATTCAAGGAATTCATACTAACAACATTGCAATCATGCTCATCACACAAAGATCTAATACCAAGCATTTTAATGCATTATTCTTCTAGCACTTGAGCACAATTTTTCTTTCCATCATACTCATGAAAGATATTAAAAAGATGAATCGTATGAGACAAACTCAACTCCATTTTTTTGTAGTTTTCTTTTATAAACTAAACTAGTGATAAAACAAGAAACAAAAAGATTCAATTGCAAGATCTAAAGATATACCTTCAAGCACTCACCTCCCCGACAACGGCGCCAGATAAGAGCTTAGTTGACGGGGTGTGAGTGAGTGCCCTTTACCTAGCCTCCCCGGAAACGGCGCCAGAAAAGAGCTTGACGTGTACTACACAACCTTCTTCTTGTAGACGTTGTTGGGCCTACAAGTGCACAGGTTTGTAGGACAGTAGAAAATTTCCCTCAAGTGGATGACCTAAGGTTTATCAGTCCGTAGGAGGTGTAGGATGAAGATGGTCTCTCTCAAACAACCCTGCAACCAAATAACAAAAAGTGTCTTGTGTCCCCAACACACCCAATACAATGGTAAATTGCATAGGTGCACTAGTTCGGCGAAGGGATGGTGATACAAGTGCAGTATGGATAGTAGATATAGGTTTTTGTAGTCTGAAAATATAAAAACAGCAAGGTAACTAATGATAATAGTGAGCGTAAATGGTATTGCAATGATAGGAAACAAGGCATAGGGTTCATACTTTCACTAGTGCAAGTTCTCTCAACATTAATAACATAGATAGATCATATAACAATCCCTCAACATGCAACAAAGAGTCACTCCAAAGCCACTAATAGCGGAGAACAAACATAGAGATTATGGTAGGGTACAAAACCACCTCAAAGCTATTCATTCGGATCAATCTATTAAAGAATTTGTACTAGAATAACACCTTAAGACACAAATCAACCAAAACCCTAATGTCACCTAGATACTCCATTGTCACCTCAAGTATCAGTGGGCATGATTATACTATATGCATCACACAATCTTAGATTCATCTATTCAACCAACACAAAGTACTTCAAAGAGTGCCCCAAAGTTTCTACCGAAGAGTCAAGAACGTGTGCCAACCCCTATGCATAGGTTCATGGGAGGAACCCGCAAGTTGGTTACCAACACATACATCAAGTGGCACGTGATATCCCATTGTCACCACAGATAAACACGGCAAGACATACATCAAGTGTTCTCAAAGTAAAGACTCAATCTGATAAGATAACTTCAAGAGGGAAACTCAATTCATCACAAGAGAGTAGACGGGGAGAAACATCATAAGATCCAACTACAATAGCAAAGCTCGGGATACATCAAGATCATGCCATAGAGGGAACACGAGAGAGAATACAAGAGAGAGACATCAAACACATAGCTACTGGTACATACCCTCAGCCCCGAGGGTGAACTACTCCCTCCTCGTCATGGAGAGCGCCGGGATGATGAAGATGGCCACCGGTGATGGATTCCCCTCTGGCAGGGTGCCGGAACAGGCTCCCGAGTGGTTTTTGGTGGCTACAGAGGCTTGCGGCGGCGGAACTCCTGATCTATCTTGATATTCGATGGTTTTAGGGTACGTAGGCATATATAGGCGAAAGAAGTCGGTCGGGAGGTGCTCGAGGGGTCCACGAGACAGGGGGCCGCGCCCTGTAGTGGGGGCGCCCCCCTATCTCCTGGGCTCCTCGAGTATCTTCTGACTTGATCTCCAAGCCGCCAGGATGATATTCTTCCAAAATATCACGATGCTGAAGGTTTCAGTCCGTTTGGACTCCGCTTGATATTCCTTTTCTTCTAAATACTGAAACAGGCAATAAAACAACAATATGGGCTGGGCCTCCGGTTAGTAGGTTAGTCCCAAAAATGATATAAATATGTAAAATAAAGCACATAAACATCCAAAAGGGGTAATATAATAGCATGGGACAATCAAAAATTATAGATACGTTGGAGACGTATCAGACGCCTTCTAGGTAAAGTTGACTCATAATCAGTCCCATAATTATCAAGATTCATATTGGAAAACATAGATCTAATAGGAGACACATCAATAACTTTAAGATCCTCATCATTATTTTCATGGAAACTAGAAGAACACGCCTTTACAAAGCAATCTTTCTTAGCACGCAATCTAACGGTTCTTTCCTTGCACTCATCAATGGAAATTCTCATGGCTTTGAGAGACTCATTGATATCATGCTTAGGAGGAGAAGATCTAAGTTTAAGAGAATCAACATCAAGCGAAATTCTATCAACGTTCCTAGCCAAATCATCAACTTTGAGCAATTTTTCTTCAAGCAAAGCATTAAAATTATTTTGAGAAATCATAAATTCTTTCATATTATTATCAAAATCAGAGGGCATCTTATTAAAATTACCATAAGAATTATTGTAGGAATTTCCATAATTATTAGAGGAATTACTAGGGAACGGTCTAGCATTAAAGTTTCCTCTATAAGCATTGTTTCCAAAACTATTCCTACCAACAAAATTCAAATCCATAGATTCATTATTATTCTCAATCAAAGTAGACAAAGTGTCAGTGTACTAGAGTAGGGGTACCCTATTACCCCGAACTCGTGCACGGGGAGTTGCAGCCCCCCTCGCGGCAAGGCTTGCCGGGTGACCGCCAGGACCCTCCGTGGTCCCCTTAAAGACCATTCAAGAACAAAGTACTCAAGCCAAGGCCCCGGCGAGAGGAGCTTGTCGGGAAGGCCAACCAAGGCCCTGGCAAGGGGAGCTTACCGGGAAGAGACGAGACCCCGGCGAGAGGAGCATGCCGGGAAGACCACGCAAGACATACCAAGAAAGCTTGCCACGACGCGCCCTGCGCCCCGGCAAGATCCGGCGAGCGACAAGCTTCTGGAAGCGACAAGACGACGGCCGCGGCAAGGAGCTTGCCGCGGGAAACTCCCACTGCGTGCCCACGCTCCAGCTCACCTGCTAACGTGTCGCTCTAGGACTCTCCCAGAGCGCGCGTGGCGGGAGGCCGTGCAACTAGGGGTACGTGGTGGCAAGCGGAGATGAAGAGAAGCCCATCGTGGCAAATGGTGGCGCTCCTAACGGTCACCTTTTGCACTGTTTAGGAGACTCAGACAAGCATTTATTGCCCTTGTCCCCTACCGTCAGAGTTAGGTAGGGTACACTGTATCCACAATAGCGGTAGCTATACCTACCACATCCTTTTTCTGTTTTTACCCTTCTTGTCTGCGTTGCCCCCTGTCGGTGACCCCTTGAGTATAAAAGGAGGTCCAAGGGCAACGTAGAAAGGGGTTCCGCATTTTCAAGGGGGTTCCGCATTTCGGGAACTCAGAAGAACACTCTCACGCTCAGTCTGGCAGCGTCCATCGCTCCTGAGCAAGAATCTAATATACACAAACAAGCAGCAGTAGGGTTTTACGCATCCGTGCGGCCCGAAGCTGGGTAAAAAATCGCCCCGCGTGCATTGCCTCGATCCGCTCTTTGCGCGCTCTCCGCCCCCCACTGAACCGAAAGGGGCCCTGTCCCCATAGGTGTTGGCGGGAATCAGCATCGCCCCCGGCATCTCTGGCGCGCCAGGTAGGGGGGCGTCGAGATCGCGCGAACCCGATCCGGCGTGCACGCAAAGCTAGATCTTCATCGTCATGGCTCCCAAGGAGCGGGCGAGCAAAAGAACAGCGCCAGTACGGCAATAGAAAAAGCTAAGTCATGAAAATTTTAGATATTTCCTTTCTATATAAGGTTATCCGCCTCGGAGATCTTGTTCTTTGTACGAAAAACCTGTGTGCGGACGAATCAACTCGTAGCTAGCCGCGCCCTTACTTTGTTTCGAGTCCGCTCAACAACTTAAGCGAGCTGCTAGCGCCCTTACTTTGCTTCGAGTCCGCTCAGTAACTTAAGTGAGCCACTAGCGCCCTTACTTTGTTTTCGAGTCCACTCAACAACTTAAGCGAGCTGCAGCTAGTTGCGACGAGATTACTTGTCGGTAGTGACCCCGCCAGCAGGCTGCTGAAGTTCCGCACTTGGCGCTCGCGGCAAAGGTGCCTGCACCGGCAAGTTTCCCTAGAAAGCGTAGGGTGGACGTACAAAGAGGGGTTGAACAGGAAAATAGCATGCGTTATTTACTTAAGATTTCTGCACGGACCTGTGTGCCAACTTGTGCGGTTGCCTCGAGTCCGCTCGGCAACTTGTGCGGTTGCGCTAGAACCAAGAAGGTAAACCTTTCCGGGAGGCGTTGTTCCCGAATAGCCGCTAAGGGCCCGTTCCCTCAAGCGCTATTGGCTGGATCATACGCACCGGAAAGCATTCCAGCAGGCACAGGGAATATGCAGCAAAAGTCGAAATTCGCGAGCAAGTTGAGTGCACTTCGGATGCTAATCACTTGCTATGTTTGAACGCAGTTATGGCCCGGGGGCTGGCAACGCCCTTAAGGCCAATATCTCCGGCATCAAGAACGACGACGCTCTTCACCATAAGCCTTTCCGGCAACGATCCTACCGGGAGCCGGTGTCAAGGGCGACGAAGTTCTTCGCCCAAAGTCTTCCTGACAACCAGCTTGCCGGAAGCCGGCATCGAGAACGTCAAAGTTCTCTGCTGAAGATAAAAGTCTTCCTGGCAACCAGCTTGCCGGAAGCCGACATCGAGAACGTCAAAGTTCTTTGCTGAAGATAAAAGTCTTCCTGGCAACCAGCTTGCCGGAAGCCGGCATCGAGAACGTCAAAGTTCTCTGCTGAAAATGAAAGTCTTCCTGGCACCCAGCTTGCCGGAAGCCGGCATCGAGAACGTCAAAGTTCTCTGCTGAAAATAAAAGTCTTCCTGGCAACCAGCTTGCCGGAAGCCGGCATCGAGAACGTCAAAGTTCTCTGCTGAAGATAAAAGTCTTCCTGGCAACCAGCTTGCCGGAATCCGGCATCGAGAACGTCAAAGTTCTCTGGCGAAGATGAAAGTCTTCCTGGCAACCAGCTTGCCGGAAGCCGGCATCGAGAACGTCAAAGTTCTCTGCTGAAGATAAAAGCCTTCCCGGCAAGCCAGTATCGCTGGGGGCTATGAGTGCCAAGAATCGTCCATGGCAAATCAGAGTTGCCGGGGGCTGCACTATCAGATAAGTTTTTTTTGTCCCTCATCATGCATCCTCTTATGGACTAGGGAAAGCAAACCCACGTTCCTCCCCGGAAACTGCCGTGCTCCCCTGACTCTAGGCCCTGGGGCTCGTCCTCGGGGCCAAGATTGGTCGTAGTCGCGGCAGCAAAGGGATGGAACGAGGATACCGCACCACCTCGTTCCTATCTCCGTCAAAAGCGTGAGAAAGGTCGAGCGACGTGGGAAGGCGGCAGGGTCTGTTGCCGGGAGAGAAATTGTCTGTCTGAGGGATACCAAGGATTTGTTCCTTGGCGTGGGTTTAACTCGCGAGACAAGTAACCCGGCAAACATTCCCTTTTCATTAAAAACATCCCACTTAGGTACAGTCCATAGAGGATGAAAAACATGAAAGAGAGGATTACAAGTTCTAGATACAGCTAAGACCCAAAGGCTTACAAACTAAAAAGATAAGATGCCCGTAATCCCTTTCCTGTCCCCCTTTTCAGGAGGCAGGTCAAGGAGGCGAAAAGGGCAAAAGGAGTGCCTAGGCGAGCTACGGGTGCCAGAAGACACCAAGGGAACATCCTGGGGGCCGTCCGAAGGCTGAACGGCGACAGCGACGCCGGAAGCGGGGCTCGAAGACGGGGCGACGGGACGTCAGCATGCTATCGAGGGCACCACGCCCCCGTACTCCGGCTTGACGGCCTTGTCGCCCGCACTCTTCCCCTTCCGCAGCATGCCTACGCCAGCCGCCCAAGGAGACGACCCCGGCGAGTTCAAGAAGCCGGCGACGCGGATGATGGGGTCGCCGGTGCCGCACAAGGCGGCGCCCGACGCCTAGTCGGACCCGCTACTCCGCCGCCCGCTACCCTCGTCGTCGCTATCGCTCCCCTCCTCGTCGCTCTCGCTCGAGGAGGAGCCTTCGCTGTCGGAGGAGCTGTCCACGCAGCACTTCGACCGAGTGCCGAAGCACCCGAAGGCCTTGACGGAGAGGAGATCACCCTCCATCAACTTAAAATGGAGGGTAAACCCTTCCGTCAAGCTGTGGATGCGGGCGAACGTCTTCCACCCTCGATCAAGATACATCACATTAGGGGCTGGGAATGCAACGCGGACTCGCGTGCCGCTGATCCCACAGCCCCTCATGTGCAGCCTCAGCGTCTCGGGCGGCTCCACTTCCATCACGCGCGCAAACGGAGCAGGAAGACGGAGGCGACGACGAGGCGCCCAGCGCAGCCTAACGAAGAAGTCGCAAGGGTCGTCCCCTATATGGACCGCCATGGGGGGAGAAGCCGCCGGCGGAGGTGAAGCTGATGTGCTGCCCCGTCCGCCTCTTCCCCGAGCGCCTTGACCCCGTCCTCGACCTCGTCCGCGGCCTCGCCCCCTCCCTCTTCCCCTCATGGCTGGCTCTGCCACCACAGGCGTGGAAGAGGGAGAGATGCGCTGTCGGGCGGTGACCCTCGCCGCCACCGATGAAGGGCCTGGGTTCCCTTTCTCCATGGCAGAGGAGAGAAAGGGGAGCAGAAGCTGAAGAAAAGAGAAGATGAGAGAGTGAGGGCTTCTGTGCTCCCATCCCGCTCTTTATAAAGGAGCGAGGTGGGGGCTCGGCCGCCCCGCTCGGCGAATCAAGGCACGAGAAGGGCAGGGAGTCGGGGCCGACCCGCTCGCGACGGCCCAGTTTCCCACTCCACCGTCCGTTACCCCAAACGCATGGGGGACGCGTGGCGGGGGTGCAGAACTGAGGCGACAGATGAGGCGGCATCGTTCCACCCCGTGAACGCGGGGAGTGGACGTCCCGAAAACCACGCACCGGCTCCGTCCAGTAAATACACCACGCCCTCACACCTACCCCCGTTTAAGGAGGCGGGCGTGAACCACCTCCATCATCATGGCCTGACGCATGCTCGGGAGGCTTAGCCCCACGCACAACTCCCACGATCTCTCCCACGACGCCGCGTTTGACGCGTGCCGTTCTGGGCGTGCGCGGTGGGAGCGGAGTTAGATTCGGCGTCACCTAGGCCGCGCGTGCCCGTGCACTGTTTTGGGCCTGGCCCAACAGCGCTCGGCACCGTGTATGGCCGAGGCCCGAGGGCTCCTGTCGGTGTACTAGAGTAGGGGTACCCTATTACCCCGAACTCGTGCACGGGCAGTTGCAGCCCCCCTCGCGGCAAGGCTTGCCGGGTGACCGCCAGGACCCTCCGTGGTCCCCTTAAAGACCATTCAAGAACAAAGTACTCAAGCCAAGGCCCCGGCAAGAGGAGCTTCTCGGGAAGGCCAACCAAGGCCCCGGCAAGGGGAGCTTACCGGGAAGAGACGAGACCCCAGCGAGAGGAGCTTGCCGGGAAGACCACGCAAGACATTGCAAGAAAGCTTGCCGCGACGCGCCCTGCGCCCCGGCAAGATCCGGCGAGCGACAAGCTTCCGGAAGCGACAAGACGACGGCCGCGGCAAGGAGCTTGCCGCGGGAAACTCCCACTGCGTGCCCACGCTCCAGCTCACCTGCTAACGTGTCGCTCTGGGACTCTCCCAGAGCGCACGTGGCGGGAGGCCATGCAGCTAGGGGTACGTGGTGGCAAGCGGAGATGAAGAGAAGCCCATCGTGGCAAACGATGGTGCTCCTAACGGTCACCTTTTGCACTGTTTAGGAGACTCAGACAGGCATTTAATGCCCTTGTCCCCTGCCGTCAGAGTTAGGTAGGGTACACAGTATCCACAGTAGCGGTAGCTATACCTACCACATCCTTTTTCCGTTTTTACCCTTCCTGTCTGCGTTGCCCCCTGTCGGTGACCCCTTGAGTATAAAAGGAGGCCCAAGGGCAACGTAGAAAGGGGTTCCGCATTTTCAAGGGGGTTCCGCATTTCGGGAACTCAGAAGAACACTCTCACGCTCAGTCTGGCAGCGTCCATCGCTCCTGAGCAAGAATCTAATATACACAAACAAGCAGCAGTAGGGTTTTACGCATCCGTGTGGCCCGAAGCTGGGTAAAAAATCGCCCCGCGTGCACTGCCTCGATCCGCTCTTTGCGCGCTCTCCGCCCCCCACCGAACCGAAAGGGGCCCTGTCCCCATAGGTGTTGGCGGGAATCAGCATCGCCCCCGGCACAAAGGCATATCATTGGGATCAAGTGGAGTATTTTTAGTAGCAAACATTTTCATAAGTTCATCCATCTTTCCACTCAAAACATTGATTTCTTCTATAGCATGCACTTTTTTACTAGAAGATCTTTCGGTGTGCCATTGAGAATAATTAGCCATAATATTATCAAGAAGTTTTGTAGCATCTCCTAACGTGATTTCGATAAACGTGCCTCCCGCGGCCGAATCTTAGAGATTTCTAGAAGCAAAGTTCAAACCGGCATAAAAAATTTGTATGATCATCCATAAATTCAAACCATGAGTAGGGTAATTGCAAATCATCAATTTCATTCTTTCCCAAGATTGGGCAACGTGCTCATGATCAAGTTGTTTAAAATTCATAATATCATTCCTAAGAGTGATAATCTTAGTGGGAGGAAAATACTTAGAGATAAAAGCATATTTGCACTTGTTCCAAGAATCAATAATATTTTTAGGCAAAGACGAAAACCAAACTTTAGCACGATCTCTAAGTGAAAACGGAAATAAATTCAATTTAACAATATCATTATCCGTATCTTTCTTCTTTTGCATATCACACAAATCAACAAAGTCGTTTAGATGAGTAGCGGCATCTTCACTAGGAAGGCCGGCGAATTGATCTTTCATAACAAGATTCAGCAAAGCAATATTGATTTCACAAGACTCGACATCATTAAGAGGAGCAATCGGAATACTAAGGAAATCATTATTATTGGTATTCGAGAAATCACACAATTTGGTATGATCTTGCGCCATGGCAACAAGTAATCCAACACACAAGCAAACATAAAAAGGCAAGCGAAAGAGAGAGAGAGAGAGAGAGAGAGAGATTGGGAAAGAGAGGGCGAATAAAATGGCAAGGGTGAAGTGGGGGAGAGGAAAACGAGAGGCAAAAGGCAAATAATGTAAATGCGAGGGAGATGGGTTTGTGATGGGTACTTGGTATGTCTTGACTTGAGCAAAGACCTCCCCGGCAACGGCGCCAGAAATCCTTCTTGCTATGTCTTGAGCTTGCGTTGGTTTTCCTTGAAGAGGAAAGGGTGATGCGGCAATAGTAGCGTAGGTATTTCCCTTAGTTTTTGAGAACCAAGGTATCAATCCAGTAGGAGGCTCCGCAAAAGTCCCACGCACCTACACAAATAAACAAAGAACTCGCAACCAACGCAATAAAGGGGTTGTCAATCCCTTCACGGCCACATGCGAAAGTGAGATCTAATAGAGATAGTATGATAAGATAAATATATTTTTGGTATTTTATAATATAGATGCAAAAAAGTAAAGATGCAAATAAAAGTAGATTGGAAGCAAATATGATAAGAGATAGACCCGGGGGCCATAGGTTTCACTAGTGGCTTCTCTCAAGATAGCATAAGTATTACGGTGGGTGAACATATTACTATCGAGCAATTGATAGAAAAGCGAATAATTAGGAGATTATCTAGGCATGATCATGTATATAGGCATCACGTCCGCAACAAGTAGACCGACTCCTGCCTGCATCTACTACTATTACTCCACACATCGACCGACTCCTGCCTGCATCTAGAGTATTAAGTTCATAAGAACAGAGTAACGCATTAAGCAAGATGACATGATGTAGAGGGATAAACTCAAGCAATATGATATAAACCCCATCTTTTTATCCTTGATGGCTTCAATACAATACGTGCCTTGCAACCCTTTCTGTCACTGGGTAAGGACACCGCAAGATTTAACCCAAAGCTAAGCACTTCTCCCATGGCAAGAATGATCAATCTAGTAGGCCAAACCAAACTGATAATTCGAAGAGACTTGCAAAGATAACTCAATCATACATAAAAGAATTCAGAGAAGATTCAAATATTATTCATAGATAAAGTTGATCATAAACCCACAATTCACCCGATCTGGACAAACACACCGCAAAAAGAGTTTACATCGAATAGATCTCCATAAGAGAGGGGGAGAACATTGTATTGAGATCCAAAAAGAGAGAAGAAGCCAGCTAGCTAATAACTATGGACCCGTAGGTCTGTGGTAAACTACTCACAACTCATCGGAGGGGCAAGGATGTTGATGCAGAAGCCCTCCGTGGTCGATTCCCCCTCTGGCAGAGTGCCGGTGAAGGCTCCAAGATGAGATCTCGCGGATACAGAAGGTTACGGTGGTGGAAATTGTGTTTTGTTGGCTTCCTGGATGTTTTCGGGGTACGTAGGCTTATATAGGAGGAAGAAGTACGTCGGTGGTCGCCCGAGGGGCCCACGAGACAGGGGGGCGTGCCCGATATGGGGGCACGCCCTCCTATCTCATGGAAGCCTCGGCTTCTTCTTGACCTGCACTTCAAGTCCTTTGGATCACGTTCATTCCAAAAACCACGCTCCCGAAGGTTTCATTCCGTTTGGACTCCGTTTGATATTCCTTTTCTTCGAAATACTGAAATAGGCAAAAAAACAGCAATACGGGCTGGGCCTCCGGTTAGTAGGTTAGTCCCAAAAATGATATAAATGTGTAAAATAAAGCCCATAAACATCCAAAAGGGGTAATATAATAGCATGGAACAATCAAAAATTATAGATACGTTGGAGACATATCAGACGTGGACTGTAAATGGAGAGGCTGACAGCTGGGTCCACGGCCGCAGCAAGGAAGTGCCTCCTTATTACGCGGAAAATAATGATTCCTCCACCTGACAGCTGGGACCCACCGGATGGTCCACTGTATTTCGTGAAAAAAACATTCCTCCCTGACTGTTGGGACCCACCAGCGACATCTTCGCACGCAAGGAAGTGCGTCTGGGCAAAAAAACAAAATGATTCGCCCCCCTAACTGCTGGGACCCACCAGCTACACCTTCGCACGCACGGAAGTGCGTCCGGGCAAAAA